>NC_091381.1:15442635-15445135 GCF_038502225.1 Cherax quadricarinatus
AATTTTTTCCCAGTAAAAGTAGGCCTTAGACAAGGATGTGTGATGTCACCGTGGTTGTTTAATATATTTATAGATGGGGTTGTAAGAGAAGTAAATGCGAGGGTCTTGGCAAGAGGCGTGGAGTTAAAAGATAAAGAATCACACACAAAGTGGGAGTTGTCACAGCTGCTCTTTGCTGATGACACTGTGCTCTTGGGAGATTCTGAAGAGAAGCTGCAGAGATTGGTGGATGAATTTGGTAGGGTGTGCAAAAGAAGAAAATTAAAGGTGAATACAGGAAAGAGTAAGGTTATGAGGATAACAAAAAGATTAGGTGATGAAAGATTGAATATCAGATTGGAGGGAGAGAGTATGGAGGAGGTGAACGTATTCAGATATTTGGGAGTGGACGTGTCAGCGGATGGGTCTATGAAAGATGAGGTGAATCATAGAATTGATGAGGGAAAAAGAGTGAGTGGTGCACTTAGGAGTCTGTGGAGACAAAGAACTTTGTCCTTGGAGGCAAAGAGGGGAATGTATGAGAGTATAGTTTTACCAACGCTCTTATATGGGTGTGAAGCGTGGGTGATGAATGTTGCAGCGAGGAGAAGGCTGGAGGCAGTGGAGATGTCATGTCTGAGGGCAATGTGTGGTGTGAATATAATGCAGAGAATTCGTAGTTTGGAAGTTAGGAGGAGGTGCGGGATTACCAAAACTGTTGTCCAGAGGGCTGAGGAAGGGTTGTTGAGGTGGTTCGGACATGTAGAGAGAATGGAGCGAAACAGAATGACTTCAAGAGTGTATCAGTCTGTAGTGGAAGGAAGGCGGGGTAGGGGTCGGCCTAGGAAGGGTTGGAGGGAGGGGGTAAAGGAGGTTTTGTGTGCGAGGGGCTTGGACTTCCAGCAGGCATGCGTGAGCGTGTTTGATAGGAGTGAATGGAGACAAATGGTTTTTAATACTTGACGTGCTGTTGGAGTGTGAGCAAAGTAACATTTATGAAGGGATTCAGGGAAACCGGCAGGCCGGACTTGAGTCCTGGAGATGGGAAGTACAGTGCCTGCACTCTGAAGGAGGGGTGTTAATGTTGCAGTTTAAAAACTGTAGTGTAAAGCACCCTTCTGGCAAGACAGTGATGGAGCGAATGATGGTGAAAGTTTTTCTTTTTCGGGCCACCCTGCCTTGGTGGGAATCGGCCAGTGTGATAATAAAAATAAATATATATATATATATATATATATATATATATATATATATATATATATACATATATATATATATATATATACATACATATATATATATATATATATATATATATATATACAGTGTATATAGAGTGTGTATATATATATATATATGTGTGTGTGTGCATATATATATACATATATATATACATATATATATATATGTATATATATATATATATATATATATACATATATATACATATATATATATATAAATATATATACATATATATATATATATACATATATATATATATATATATATATATATATATATATATATATACACACATACATATATATATATATATACATATATATACATATATATACATATATATATACATATATATATATATATATATATATATATATATATATATATATATATATATATATATATATATATATATATATATTATTTTATTATCACACTGGCCGATTCCCACCAAGGCAGGGTGGCCCAAAAAAGAAAAACTTTCACCATCATTCACTCCATCACTCTCTTGCCAGAAGGGTGCTTTACACTAATGTTTTTAAACTGCAACATTAGCACCCCTCCTTCAGAGTGCAGGCACTGTACTTCCCATCTCCAGGACTCAAGTCCGGCCTGCCGGTTTCCCTGAACCCCTTCATAAATGTTACTTTGCTCACAATCCAACAGCACGTCAAGTATTAAAAACCATTTGTCTCCATTCACTCCTATCAAACACGCTCACGCATGCCTGCTGGAAGTCCAAGCCCCTCGCACACAAAACCTCATTTACCGCCCTCCCTCCAACCTTTCCTAGGCCGACCCCTACCCCAACCTTCCTTCCACTACAGACTGATACACTCTTGAAGTCACTCTGTTTCGCTCCATTCTCTCTACATGTCCGAACCACCTCAACAACCCTTCCTCAGCCCTCTGGACAACAGTTTTGGTAATCCCGCACCTCCTAACTTCCAAACTACGAATTCTCTGCATTATATTCACACCACACATTGTCCTCAGACATGACATCTCCACTGCCTCCAGCCTTCTCCTAGCTGCAACATTCATCACCCATGCTTCACACCCATATAAGAGCGTTGGTAAAACTATACTCACATACATTCCCCTCTTTGCCTCCAAGGACAAAGTTCTTTGTCTCCACAGACTCCTAAGTGCACCGCTCACCCTTTTCCCCTCATCAATTCTATGATTCACCTCATCTTTCATAGACCCATCCCCTGACACGTCAACTCCCAAATATATGAATACATTCACCTCCTCTATACTCTCTCCCTCCAAT
>NC_091381.1:15450135-15527635 GCF_038502225.1 Cherax quadricarinatus
ATGACCACCTAGCCCACACACACACACACACACACACACACACACACACACACACACACACACACACACACACACACACACACACACACACACACACACAAACACACACACACACACACACACACACACGCACGCACACACACACACACACACACACACACACACACACACACACACACACACACACACACACACACACACACACACACACACACACACACACACACACACACACACACACACACACACACACACACACGCACACACACACACACACGCACACACACACACACACACACACACACACACACACACACACACACACACACACGGACCCTGTACACCGTGTACGTTAGCCCCATATTGGAGTATGCGGCACCAGTGTGGAACCCACACCTAGCCAAGCACGTAAAGAAACAAAAAGCGCAAAGGTTTGCAACAAGACTAGTCCCAGAGTTAAGAGGTATGTCCTATGAGGAGAGGTTAAGGGAAACCAACCTGACGACACTGGAGGACAGGAGAGATAGGGGGGACATGATAACGACTTACAAAATACTGAGAGGAATTGACAAGGTGGACAAAGACAGGATGTTCCAGAGACTGGACATAGCAACACGGGGACACAGTTGGAAGCTGAAGACACAGATGAATCACAGGGATGTTAGGAAGTATTTCTTCAGCCACAGAGTAGTCAGGAAGTGGAATAGTTTGGGAAGCGATGTAGTGGAGGCAGGATCCATACATAGCTTTAAGCAGAGGTACGATAAAGCTCATGGTTCAGGGAGAGTGACCTAGTAGCGACCAGTGAAGAGGCGGGGCCAGGAGCTTGGACTCGACCCCTGCAACCTCAACTAGGTGAGTACAACTAGGCGAGTACACACACACACACACACAGACACACACACACACGCACACACACGCACACACACACACACACACACACACACACACACACACACACACACACACACACACATACAAACACACACACGGCAGGATCCATACATAGCTTTAAGCAGAGGTATGATAAAGCTCACGGCTCAGGGAGAGTGACCTAGTAGCGATCAGTGAAGAGGCGGGGCCAGGAGCTCGGACTCGACCCCCGCAACCTCAACTAGGTGAGAACTAGGTGAGTACACACACACACACACACACACACAACTTGGGTGTATCATGTGTTAAATGTGTATCCTGATGAATGTCAGGATGTTGTAGATGAATGGTTCACAGAACCGACACGTTGATAAATTAGACATGTGCAACTCTTGGGTGTCTTTATTAAGAGAGCGTTTCGCCACACAGTGGCTTCATCAGTCCATACACAGGAGAAGCTTCTCCTGTATATGGACTGATGAAGCCGCTGTGTGGAGAAACATTTCCTTGGTAAAGATACCCAAGAGTTGCACATGTGTCTGATTTATAAAGGTGTCAGGATGTTCTAGTGTGTACGTGTAACCTGCACGCCATTTTTTTTTTTGAGGGGGGGATGGGAAAAATCTTCCATGTAGTTGTTGGCTGATGATGCCTAACTGTTAGTATGAATATGCAGTATGGAAGTCTGCAAGAAACTTCCACATTACTTGGATGAACTTCACAAATGGCCCAGAAAATATTTGCTTGAGTTATATCTCATTAGGGAGTTAAGGCATTAGACAAAGAAAAGGCCCTGTGGGTAGACACTACACACACACACACACACACACACACACACAAAGCTGGATAACATCACCTTATGCAACGCTTGAAAGAGTAACACTTCTTTTTAGACACTTGAAGAAGGATGTATTCAAGACGCTGCACACCAAATACATAAAACAGAAACATTTGTAAATTGAAGTAGTTTTTCTTCACATTTTGTTTCGTTGGTTTTCTTTGAGGAGGAGAACATCAGGTTAGTAAGGATAGGAGAGAAGGGACCTAGGAATGGTACATCAGCAAAAATGAATTATGGGTTCACAGGAAAGGACAATTAAGAAAGAATAAGTGGCTTAGCCACTTATGGGTTTGTTTCACTGATGTTTTCAAATTATTTCACTGATGTTTTCAAATTATTATGCTTCAGAAAAAAGGCAGTTACATTGAAAACATCTTCGAGTGTGGAGCACCAGAGTAGAGCACGCGTCTAAGCAGATAAAAATGGCTGAGAAAACTCTTCGAGAGGTTTCGACACTAACTAGGCTAGTCCTGGAGCAGTGGCAGGAGTTACGAGGGAAGGAGTAATACATCCTCATGCCACTGGAAAAGCGAACTATCAGAGGCAATCACGAGGTAATACTCAGATGTATGGACAGGGTAGGTAGGTAGGTAGGTAGGCAATGTTGATAATGGTATAAAATACCGACAAACTGATGATTAAGATATATGTGTAACACTTGGGTATCTTTATTGTTGAAACGTTTCGCTTACCCAGTAGGCTTCTTTAGTTAGATACAGAGACAGCAGGTGTAGTAGTGAAATGAAGATGAAACAGTATTTGATGATGGTAATTCATCAGCCTGGAGAAGAGGTCAGCGCCATGGTCTAGAACGAATCGTTCCAACCCATGGAAAAGAAGGGAAATAGATAGAAGTGAAACGTCTCAGACGAACCAAAGGAAAGGAGCTTTATATAACAGTGTAAGGGAAGTGAAAAGTGGAGAGTATGTAAAAAATAGGAGATGGAAGTTCATACGTAGATTCAAGAGTAAATACTACATTATCCAAGGAGTTAGACTCAGAGGCGAGACTCACAACTGCAGCCCATCTTCGACCTTACGAATATTTACAAAAACAATGGTTAAAAAAAAAAACACAGGAAGGAACGTTATCCAGATGTTTCATCTGTGAAAATACTTCGGTCAGTTTACTAAAGAAGCCTGTCCACGGGCGAAACGTTTCAATAAAGTTCTCTATGCAGGTGTTTTTTTCATGTACAGACACGAATGTTTATAGATTATTCTTAATATAACAAAATACACTTCGTGGGCGCATAAAACAGCATTCAAAAGTTGAGATTTGTGGATCAGGTTTCGTAATGGCGGACAGGGAATTGCCAACTCGTGAAATTCCGACGTGGAAGGTTCCTCTGAGAAGCGATGACAGGAACAAATATGTGGGAGATGGAGGAGAAGCAGCTGTTATGTCCAGTATTTAGGAGGAACAACTATAATGTCCAGTACTTAGGAGGAGCAGTTATGTCCAGTACTTAGGAGGAGCAACTATAATGTCCAGGACTTAGGAGGAGCAACTATAATGTCCAGTACTTAGGAGGAACAACTATAATGTCCAGTAAATAGGAGGAGCAATAGTTATGTCCAGTACGTAGTTGTCTGCGTGGCTGTGCACGCAGTTGCCTGCCTAAATCTGTTAACTACTTCTTGCCACATTAATTATAACCTTAATTTTAAAGGGGTGGATCGGTAAGCCAGCTGAAGACCTCGGTCAGATGACCAAAAGCTTCAGCTGCGGGCCATCAGACGACTAAGACCCGCGTCAGAAAACACTCTTCCTGTTTCCTGACAAACCTCATCTAACCTAACATTAATTATCCTCGATACACACACACACACACGTACGCGCGCGTGTGCATAGGCTCATACATAGTTTTAAGAGCAGGTGCGATAACGTTCACTAGGAGGGAGGGAGCCTGGCAAGTGGAGAGGCATCACCAGAAGCTAAGACTCAAACCCCCTTCACTCACATATAGATGTGTATGCACCTCTTTCTCCCCATACACATACACGCACACACACACACAGTTGTATTCCTCACTCTCAGTAAAAGTGTGGCAATATCAATATTATTAGTTTCACTCGATAATGGATAATAATGTTTAAATATGAGGCACCTTGCCAAAGTGGAGGGATGCCTCTCATGCTGCTGTTGCCTCTCTACCTTGAGGACTTCTCTCATGTACGAGTGATGCCTTCAGTTGTAGCACATAGTGTGTAAACATAGTGAATCACACACACACACACACACACACACACACACACACACACACACACACACACATCTTAAATTGTGGTACATACTGCCGCTAATTTACACCTTTAGACACCTTAATTTATGGTACGTACTACCTTTCATGCACCCCTTAAACTGTGGTACATACTAAAAAAAAAGGTGCAAAACTTCAGTGAGTTAATTTGGTGCCAGTTTTGCCTCTTTGACATTGTACAGTGTGCCAGTGAGTGTCAGGTTCTATCACACACACACACACACGCACACGCACGCACGCGGGCACACACACACACACACACACACACACACACACACACACACACACACACACACACACACACACACACACACACACACACACACGCATATACAACAGGCCTAGTGTCTAATCGACATGTGCCTAGGACAAAATGGTAACTAACACACACACACACACACACACACACACACACACACACACACACACACACACACACACACACACACACACACACACACACACACACACTTTTCTCAATATCTCTTAAGAAATATTCTCTCATCGAAAACCTTTATCATCTCACTACAGAACAACCCCAAGATTACTTCGAACAATCTCATAAATCATTTGTATACTCACATAAACACCTTTGAACATTTCCAAACAACACTAAAACATTTCCAAGACAACATTTTGAATACTCCCAAATAAGATTTATCATCTCTAATTTATCTACACTTTCATATTTCATTAAATTACAACTCATCCCCCAAAACTCCTCCCTCATTCTTCAGATTTTTACAACAGCATCACGAAACCTAATTCAGACACCTTACTTTGAACAACACCAGAAACACCATCATTTACCTTTGAATACTCCAAAAACATCGTTCGAATACCCCCAAATCACCACTGAATACTCTCAGAACACCTTCATATATACTCTTGCACATCATTTGAACACCTTCAAAAACACCTTTGAATAGTCTCAAACACCATTTGAGTACTCCCAAACACACCACTGAATACTACTAAAACACGTTTTTCTCGTTTTAACTAATTTCATCAGAAAAAGTTAAAACAACAACCCACAACATATAATCACTTTTCAGTAACTCTAGTTCGTCAACAACACCCACAACCCACAACACCCACAACACCCACAACCCACAACACCCACAACCCACAACACCCACAACCCACAGAAAAAGTTTTAACATCTCGATCTCTTTCGACAACTAACTTCGCACAACACCCACAATCCACATCAGACAAACAATTTTTCACAACTAATTTCTTCAGAAAAAGTCACAACAACAACCCACTTATAACATCTTTACGGTATCTCTAGTTCGACAACAACACCCACAACCCACAACATCTACATCACACAAAACCCACAACCCACATCACCCACAACCCACAACACCCACAACCCACAACACCCACAACCCACAATTTTTTATCGTTTTAACTAATTTCAACAGAAAAAGTCACAGCAACAACCCACTAATAACATCTTTACGGTATCTCTAGTTCGACAACAACACCCACAACCCACAACACCCACATCCCACAACACCCACAACCCACATCACCCACAACCCACAACACCCACAGCCCACAATTTTTTCTCGTTTTAACTAATTTCTTCAGAAAAAGTCACAACAACAACCCACTTATAACATCTTTTCGGTATCTCTAGTTCGACAACAACACCCACAACCCACAATACCCACATCCCACAACACCCACAACCCACATCACCCACAACCCACAACACCCACAACACCCACAACCCACAACACCCACAACCCACATCACCCACAACAACAACCCACTTATAACATCTTTTCGGTATCTCTCTAGTTAGACAACAACACTCACAACCCACAACACCCACATCCCACAACACCCACAACCCTCATCACCCACAACCCACAACACTCACAACCCACAACACCCACAACCCACATCACCCACAACAACAACCCACTTATAACATCTTTTCGGTATCTCTAGTTCGACAACAACACCCACAACCCACAACACCCACATCCCACAACACTCACAACCCACAACACCCACAACAACAACCCACTTATAACATCTTTTTTTTGCATCTCTAGTTCGACAACAATACCCACAACCCACAACACCCACAACCCACATCACCCACAACAACAACACACTTATAACGTCTTTTCGGTATCTCTAGTTCGACAACAACACCCACAACTCACAATTTTTTTTCTCGTTTTAGCTAATTTCATCAGAAAAAGTCTGATCAACAACCCACAACTTATAACCACTTTTTCGGCATCACTAGTTCGACAACAACACCCACATACCCCAACACCCCACAACCCACATCACCCACAAAAACAACCCACTTATATCATCTTTTTTGGTATCTCTAGTTCGACTGCATTACCCACAACCCTCATCACTTACCAATTTATTCACAATTTATTCGATACAAATTTTTCCCCTTCTTTTTACTGAATCTTAAATGTAATACACATTCCTCTTTACATTACTAAATTTCTAATAAAATCCTCTCCATACCCATTTCCTTGTATCCACTTAAATTGATATTATACTCACAACAACTAATCTCACTACCCAACTACTGCGACATGTTTCAACACCCTCCATTCTTTTCCAATATATCATAACTTTTCAATTCTATAATTTCTTTTTAAAATATTCACACATTACCTTTATTTTCAGTAAAATCTCCCCATATTTCATTAAATTTCTAATACAAAACTCCCCATACCCCTCTCCATCTCACCCACATTTCTTTACATCCACTCACCCATCTCCCAGCACATCTCTTCTGAACACACACAAAAATCACATTTCACATCCACAAATGCATCTCATCACCCATCTCAAATCCACTAAAATCACTGTAACCAAGATATTCACAAAAACTCTATGACCACCTAACACACACATTCACACATACACACACACACACACACACACACACACACACACACACACACACACACACACACACACACACACACACACACACACACACACACACACACACACACACACACACACACACACACACACACACCTCACTTTACTTTGAACACCTTCAAAACACTCTCATACATCATTTGAGACCACCTTTTTCTCAATATCTCTTAAGAAATATTCTCTCATCCACAACCTTTATCATCTCACTACAGAAGAACCCCAAGATTACTTCGAACACTCTCATAAATCATTTGAATACTCACATAAACACCTTTGAACATTTTCAAACAACTCTGAAGCACTTCCAAAATATCATTTTGAATACTCCCAAATAAGATTTATCATCTCTAATTTATCTACACTTACACATTTCATTAACTGAAATTACAACTCATCCACCATACTACTCCCTCAGTCTCCAGGCTTTACGATATTATCACAAAAATTAACTCAGACACTTATGTCATGAGACATTTTACCAAAACTAACACAAACACATATCTGTTATATCTCCAATATCTAAGATCACCACAATCAAGACGTTTACCAAATTCTATATCCCCACCACTAAGATCACTCATTTATTGTACACATTCTCTTAAGACATCATCATAACGAAGATCACTAAAACTATCTATGCTTTAACTAAGATTACATAACATTTTGTCTTCTCTAACTCATCCCCCAATTTACATTCTCATTCACACTTACACATTTCATTAACCGAAATTACATCTCATCCACCAAACTCCTCCCTCATTCTCCAGACTTCACTACATTACCACAAAAAAAAAATTAACTCATACACTTATGACATGAGACATTACCATATCAAACACACTGACTAACTTTGAACCAACTCTGAACACCACTGATCATCTTCAAAAAAATACTCTGCACATCATTTGAACACATTCAAAAAACACCATCAAACACCTCCGAATACTCCCAAAACACTACTGATTACTACCAAATCACCACTGAATACTACCAAATCACCGTCAAAATCACCAGAAACTAAGTTTAACATCACCATCTAACACCCTTTTTATAGAAATCCCCTCAAATCACTATAGCCAAGAACTCCCTCCCCATTTGGCGCATAAAAAAAATGCATGAACACAAACCTAATACGCAAACACTTAGTACAAGATCACTATCAACTGAAAACATATCTTGTATATACACTTAATCTAAGACAACCACCAACAACAATCACCCATGTTCACTTACCTCAAAAATCACTAATATCACAGAAAACACTCATTTTTATAAACATTTCACACAAAAAAATCATATTTGACAATATCTAAGCGCACTCACCTCACTACCACCAACACACGATGTCACACCTCACAGGAACGACGAGCTCACCTCAAGTGACGTCACACTCCCATCTGTGTTACTTGGTGGTTGGTAACATCACACCCAACCCACCTTGTTTCAACCTGTTGTACCCTACATTATCTAAGAACACTATAACCAAGACGATTACCAGATTTTATGACCCCACCACTAATATCACAGAAAACACTCATTTTTATAATTATTCACACAAAAATCATGACCACCAAATCCGTATCATGTTTACCATCATCTATCACACTCATCACCAAGATCACCAAAAATCTAAGATCATGCATCTCAAAACTACTATGATCACTGAAAACACTTATTTTTAAACATTCGCACAAAAAATAAGACATACACAAAAATACCACGACACTTCCACCAACATCTATAACATAACATGAGCACTATAACATATCAAACCATACCCCCGGCCGGGATTGAACCCGCGGTCATAGAGTCTCCATCACCATCACAAAAAAAAATAATACACGGACACCCACAACTTATACATTTCAATCACAAATTTAAGACATGAGACATATTCACCAAATCTAAGTCATTAACCTCCAACTAAGACATACACATCTTAACTAAAACATACACCAAAACCTATACTCGACATATTGCGGTATGAATATTATTACCGCATTTATCATTTCTCACCTATGTTGCATATCACATTCCTCATCCACATCATCCCTGAAACATCCTTTCTTATTCATTCCGCATATCTCCTAGAGTTGTTTTAACCCCGACGGCCCATCACGACGTAGGAGCCAGAGCAACCATCACTACTCCAACACCACCTACTACACTCTGGCTCCTAATGTCATGATGGGATGTTGGGGTTAAAACAACTCTAGGAGATATGCGGAATGAATAAGAAAGGATGTTTCAGGGATGATGTGGATGAGGAATGTGATATGCAACATAGGTGAGAAATGATAAATGCGGTAATAATATTCATACCGCAATATGTCAAGTATAGGTTTTGGTGTATGTTTTAGTTAAGATGTGTATGTCTTAGTTGGAGGTTAATGACTTAGATTTGGTGAATATGTCTCATGACTTAAATTTGTGATTGAAATGTATAAGTTGTGGGTGTCTGTGTATTATTTTTTTGTGATGATGTGCAGAGTATTTTTTTGAAGATGATCAGTGGTGTTCAGAGTTGGTTCAAAGTTAGTCAGTGTGTTAGATATGGTAATGTCTCATGTCATAAGTGTATGAGTTAGTTTTTTTTTTTTGTGCTAATGTTGTAAAGTCTGGAGAATGAGGGAGGAGTTTGGTGGATGAGATGTAATTTCGGTTAATGAAATGCGTAAGTGTGAATGAGAATGTAAATTGGTGGGTGAGTTAGAGAAGACAAAATGTTATGTGATCTTAGTAAAAGTATAGATAATTTTAGTGATCTTCGTTATGATGATGTTTTAAGAGAATGTGTACAAAAAATGAGTGATCTTAGTGGTGGGGAAATAGAATTTGGTAAACGTCTTGATTGTGGTGATCTTAGATATTGGAGATATAACAGATATGTGTTTGTGTTAGTTTTGGTAAAATGTCCCATGACATAAATGTCTGAGTTAGTTTTTGTGATAATGTCGTAAAGCCTGGAGACTGAGGGAGTAGTATGGTGGATGAGTTGTAATTTCAGTTAATGAAATGTGTAAGTGTAGATAAATTAGAGATGATAAATCTTATTTGGGAGTATTCAAAATGATATTTTGGAAGTGCTTCAGAGTTGTTTGGAAATGTTCAAAGGTGTTTATGTGAGTATTCAAATGATTTATGAGAGTGTTCGAAGTAATCTCGGGGTTCTTCTGTAGTGAGATGATAAAGGTTGTGGATGAGAGAATATTTCTTAAGAGATATTCAGAAAAAGGTGGTCTCAAATGATGTATGAGAGTGTTTTGAAGGAGTTCAAAGTAAAGTGAGGTGTGTGTGTGTGTGTGTGTGTGAGTGTGTGTTAGGTGGTCATAGAGTTTTTGTGAATATCTTGGTTACAGTGATTTTAGTGGATTTGAGATGGGTGATGAGATGCATTTGTGGATGTGAAATGTGATTTTTGTGTGTGTTCAGAAGAGATGTGCTGGAAGATGGGTGAGTGGATGTAAAGAAATGTGGGTGAGATGGAGAGGGGTATGGGGAGTTTTGTATTAGAAATTTAATGAAATATGGGGAGATTTTACTGAAAATAAAGGTAATGTGTGAATATTTTAAAAAAGAAATTATAGAATTGAAAAGTTATGATATATTGGAAAAGAATGGAGGGTGTTGAAACATGTCGCAGTAGTTGGGTAGTGAGATTAGTTGTTGTGAGTATAATATCAATTTAAGTGGATACAAGGAGATGGGTATGGAGAGGATTTTATTAGAAATTTAGTAATGTAAAGAGGAATGTGTATTACATTTAAGATTCAGTAAAAGAAGTGGAAAAATTTGTATCGAATAAATTGTGAATAAATTGGTAAGTGATGAGGGTTGTGGGTAATGCAGTCGAACTAGAGATACCAAAAAAGATGATATAAGTGGGTTGTTTTTGTGGGTGATGTGGGTTGTGGGGTATTGGGGCATGTGGGTGTCGTTGTCGAACTAGTGATGCCGAAAAAGTGGTTATAAGTTGTGGGTTGTTGATCAGACTTTTTCTGATGAAATTAGCTAAAACGAGAAAAAAAATTGTGAGTTGTGGGTGTTGTGGGTTGTGGGTGTTGTTGTCGAACTAGAGATGCCAAAAAAGATGTTATAAGTGGGTTGTTGTTGTGGGTGTTGTGGGTTGTGAGTGTTGTCGGATGTGGGTGTTGTGGGTTGTGGGTGTTGTTGTCGAACTAGAGATACTGAAAAGATGTTATAAGTGGGTTGTTGTTGTGGGTGATGTGGGTTGTGGGTGTTGTGGGTTGTGGGTATTGTTGTCGAACTAGAGATGCCAAAAAAGATGTTATAAGTGGGTTGTTGTTGTGGGTGTTGTGGGTTGTGAGTGTTGTCGGATGTGGGTGTTGTGGGTTGTGGGTGTTGTTGTCGAACTAGAGATACTGAAAAGATGTTATAAGTGGGTTGTTGTTGTGGGTGATGTGGGTTGTGGGTGTTGTGGGTTGTGGGTGTTGAGGGTTGTGGGTGATGAGGGTTGTGCGTGTTGTGGGATGTGGGTGTTGTGGGTTGTGGGTGTTGTTGTCGAACTAGGGAGATACCGAAAAGATGTTATAAGTGGGTTGTTGTTGTGGGTGATGTGGGTTGTGGGTGTTGTGGGTTGTGGGTGTTGTGGGTTGTGGGTGATGTGGGTTGTGGGTGTTGTGGGATGTGGGTGTTGTGGGTTGTGGGTGTTGTTGTCGAACTAGAGATACCTAAAAGATGTTATAAGTGAGTTGTTGTTGTGACTTTTTCTGATGAAATTAGTTAAAACGAGAAAAAATTGAGGGTTGTGGGTGTTGTGGGTTGTGGGTGATGTGGGTTGTGGGTGTCGTGGGATGTGGGTGTTGTGGGTTGTGGGTGTTGTTGTCGAACTAGAGATACCGAAAAGATGTTATAAGATGTGGATTGTTGTTGTGACTTTTTCTGCTGAAATTAGTTAAAACGAGAAAAAAATTGTGGGGTGTGGGGTGTTGTGGGTTGTGGGTGCTGTGGGTTGTGGGTGATGTGGGTTGTGGGTGTTGTGGGTTGTGGGTGATGTGGGTTGTGGGTGTTGCGGGATGTGGGTGTTGTTGTCGAACTAGAGATACCGAGAAGATGTTATAAGTGGGTTGTTGTTGTGGGTGTTGTGACTTTTTCTGATGAAATTAGTTAAAACGAGAAAAAATTGTGGGTTGTGGGTGTTGGGGGTTGTGGGTTGTTGTGGGTTGTGGGTGTTGTTGGATGTGGGTGTTGTGGGTGTTGTGGGTTGTGGGTGTTGTGGGTGTTGTGGGTGTTGTGGGTTGTGGGTGTTGTTGTCGAACTAGAGATACCGAAAAGATGTTATTAGTGGGTTGTTGCTGTGACTTTTTTTGTTGAAATTAGTTAAAACGAAAAAAAATTGTGGGTTGTGGGTGTTGTGGGTTGTGGGTGATGTGGGTTCTGGGTGTTGTGGGATGTGGGTGTTGTTGTCGAACTAGGGATACCGAGATGTTATAAGTGGGTTGTTGTTGTGGGTGTTGTGACTTTTTCTGATGAAATTAGTTAAAACGAGAAAAAATTGTGGGTTGTGGGTGTTGGGGGTTGTGGGTGTT
Source organism: Cherax quadricarinatus (assembly GCF_038502225.1). Taxonomy (NCBI): domain Eukaryota; kingdom Metazoa; phylum Arthropoda; class Malacostraca; order Decapoda; family Parastacidae; genus Cherax; species Cherax quadricarinatus. Next base: position 15,462,603 of record NC_091381.1, read on the forward strand.
GTGGGTTGTGGGTGTTGTGGGTGTTGTGGGTGTTGTGGGTGTTGTGGGTTGTGGGTGTTGTGGGTGTTGTGGGTGTTGTGGGTTGTGGGTGTTGTTGTCGAACTAGAGTTGTTGAAAAGTGATTATAAGTTGTGGGTTGTTGTTTTAACTTTTTCTGATGAAATTAGTTAAAACGAGAAAAACGTGTTTTAGTAGTATTCAGTGGTGTGTTTGGGAGTACTCAAATGGTGTTTGAGACTATTCAAAGGTGTTTTTGAAGGTGTTCAAATGATGTGCAAGAGTATATATGAAGGTGTTCTGGGAGTATTCAGTGGTGATTTGGGGGTATTCGAATGATGTTTTTGGAGTATTCAAAGGTAAATGATGGTGTTTTTGGTGTTGTTCAAAGTAAGGTGTCTGAGTTAGGTTTCGTGATGCTGTTGTAAAAATCTGAAGAATGAGGGAGGAGTTTTGGGGGATGAGTTGTAATTTAATGAAATATGAAAGTGTAGATAAATTAGAGATGATAAATCTTATTTGGGAGTATTCAAAATGTTGTCTTGGAAATGTTTTAGTGTTGTTTGGAAATGTTCAAAGGTGTTTATGTGAGTATACAAATGATTTATGAGAGTGTTCGAAGTAATCTTGGGGTTGTTCTGTAGTGAGATGATAAAGGTTTTCGATGAGAGAATATTTCTTAAGAGATATTGAGAAAAGTGTGTGTGTGTGTGTGTGTGTGTGTGTGTGTGTGTGTGTGTGTGTTAGTTACCATTTTGTCCTAGGCACATGTCGATTAGACACTAGGCCTGTTGTATATGCGTGCGTGTGTGTGTGTGTGTGTGTGTGTGTGTGTGTGTGTGTGTGTGTGTGTGTGTGTGTGTGTGTGTGTGTGTGTGTGTGTGTGTGTGTGTGTGTGTGTGTGTGTGTGTGTGTGTGTGTGTGTGTGTGTGTGTGTGTGTGTGTGTGTGTGTGTGTGTGTGTGTGTGTGTGTGTGTGTGTGTGTGTGGGCTAGGTGGTCATAGAATTTTGTGAATATCTTGGTTACAGTGATTTTAGTGGATTTGAGATGGGTGTTAGTCTGTTATGTTGATCTTAGTTTATGGTGATTTTGGTGGTGTTTTGACTGTATTCAGTGGTGTTTTAGTAGTATTCAGTGGTGTATTTGGGAGTACTCAAAATGATATTTTGGAAGTGTTTCAGTGTTGTTTGGAAATGTTCAAAGGTATTTTTGTGAGTATTCAAATGATTTATGAGAGTGTTTTGAAGGTGTTCAAAGTAAAGTGAGGTGTGTGTGCGTATTAACTTCGTTATATGTAAAATTGTGACTAGTGAATTAATCGAAAAGTGGTTATAAGTTGTAAGTGTTGTGGTGACTTTTTCTGATGAAATAGTTAAAACGAGAAAAATGTCTAGACTTGTGTTGTATTTTGTAAAGAAATTGTGGATTTTTGTGGGTATTAACGAAAAAAATGTGAAATTATTTGGGTTATCCTGGGTTAAGAGTGAAAATGTTTTCCCTATGTTGTATATGAAATGCATTGGTTGTATAATAAAGTGTTATCCTGCATTTTAAGTTAATGTCTGCTCGACAAGATTCAACCTGTGTGTGCGGTCATCAAGTGACGTCACTGACCGCCGAGTAAACACAGGTGGGGTGACGTCACACTTGTTTAGACCTGTAGTAAGAGAAAGTACCATGCCTCATAGGAGTTCATTTGAAATGCTTACCCTGAGAGGGGGGAATCCAAACCTTGATCCAAGGAGATGGAGTCTTTGATTTCGAGAAAAACTTGATCCAAGGAGATGGAGTCTTTGATTTCGAGAAAATTTGATCCGAAGAATTGGAGTCTTTGTATTATCGAGAAAACCTTGATCCAAGGAAGTAGAGCAGGAATATTTTGGGGTGGAAGTGAGAGTCCATTTTGAATGCTTATACCCAGAGGGGGGAATCCAAAAAACTTGATCCGAGGAAATGGAGAAGAAATACTTGGACATAGAGGGTAGAAGTGGATGGTGGGGGAAATCTTTGTATTATTGATATCGAGAAAAACTTGATCCGAGGAGATGGAGCAGGAATATTTGGGGGTGGAAGGAGGGGTACCCAAAAATTTGATCCGAGGAATTGGAGTCTTTGTATTATCGAGAAAAAAAAATCGAAAAAATTTGGGGTGGGGGTGAAAGTGGGAGGGGCAATCCAAAAACTTGATTCGAGGAAGTGGAGAGCACAATAAAATGAAATTCAAATAAAGTTCGAGAAAAATCGGAAAAAAATTCGGGGCGCGGGGGCGATCCGGACGACTCTGCAGAAGGCAAAGCAGAAGGCACGGTCGGGCGCGACGGCCGGGCGCAAGGGTAGCGGACCGGCGCGAGGGGCGGGCTTGGGGGCGTGGGGGCGCGGGTGGGGGGTCGGGGGGGGCGCGGGGGGCGCGGCCGTTGGGGCGCGGGGGCGCGGGTGAGGGGGGTCGTGGGTGGGGGGCGTGGGTGGGGGTCGTGGGTGGGGTCATGGGTGGGGGTCGTGGGTGGGGTCGTGGGTGGGGGTCGTGGGTGGTGTTAAGGTCATTAGCATATAGGTGTGAAAAAGGTCATTAGCATGTAGGTGTGAAAAGGAGCCGCTCAGCCGCAGCCATTTTCGGGATGAGCCACTTAGGAATGAGCCACTCTGCCCCATGAGCCACTGAGCCGCCTCCGGTACTACTTATATATATATATATATATATATATATATATATATATATATATATATATATATATATATATATATATATATATATATATATATATATATATATATATTATATATATATATATATATATATATATATATATATATATATATATATATATATATATATATATATACATATTATATATATATATATATATATATATATATATATATATATATATATATATATATATATATATATATATATATATATATATATCGTGCCGAATAGACAGAACTTGCGATCTTGGCTTAAATAGCAACACTCATCTTGCCATATAGGACAAACGAAAATTTGTGTATGGAATAATTTCGTTATCTGGTTGATGTGTGCCTCCGGAGATGTGCTCCGTGTTATGGTCACCCTAAGATCTTTCTCCCTGAGTGAGGTTTGCACCCCTTGTCCACCTAGCCTATACTCTGTCTGCGGTGTTCTTTGCCCTTCTCCAAGCTTCATGACTTTGCATTTGGCAGGGTTGAAATCGAGACGCCACATGCTGAACCAGGTGTCCAGCCTATCCACGTCTCTTTGTAGCCCTGCCTGATCCTCATCCGTTTTAATCCTTCTCATTAGCTTCACATCATCTGCGAACAGGGACACTTCAGAATCTATCCCTCCTACCATGTCATTCATATATGACAAAAATAGCATTATTCCAAGGACTGACCACTGTGGTATCCTGCTCGTCACAGGAGCCCACTCTGATACCTCATCACATCACGTTGTTGCCTCCCTGTCAGGTATTCTCTGATCCTTTGCAGTGCCATTCCTGTTATACGTGCCTGATCCTCCAGCTTCTGCACTAATCTCCTGTGAGGAACTGTGTCGAAGACCTTCCTGCAGTCCAGGAAAATGCAATCAACCCACCCCTCTCTCTCGTTTCTTACTTCTGTTACCTTGTCATAAAACTCCAGAAGGTTTGTGACGCAGGATTTGCCTTCCATGAATCCGTGCTGGTTGTTGTTTATAATTGTGTTACGTTCCAGGTGCTTCACCACTCTCCTGATAATGTTCTCCATGACTTTGCATACTATACAGGTCAGAGACACTGGTCTGTAGTTTAGTGCCTCGTTTCTGTCTCCTTTCTTAAATATGGGGGCTACATTTGCCGTCTTTCATACCTCAGGTAGTTGCCCAGTTTCAAGGGATGTATTGAAGATTGCGGTTAGTGGCACGCACAGCGTCTTTGCTCCTTCTCTAAGGACCCACGGGCAGATGTTGTTGTCCGGGCCCCTTGCCTTTGAGGTATTAAAGTCACTTAGCAGCTTCTGCACCTCCTCCTCCGTTGTTTGAATGTCATCCAGCACCTGTTGGTATGTTCCCTGTTGGTGTTCCCCTCTGTGCTGTCTTCTCGGACACCTTTCTGTCTTCTGTAAATACTTCCTTAAATCTCATGTTGAGCCCCTCACATACCTCGTGATCGTTACTTGTGAGTTCCCCACCATCTTTCCTCAGCCTGATCACCTGTTGTCTTTCTCCTGATGTGGCTGTACAGCAGTTTCGGGTCAGACTTGACTTTCGATGCTATGTTATTTTCATACTGTCGCTGGGCCTCCCTCCTTACCTGTCCATACTCGTTCCTGGCTCTTCGACTAATCTCCTTATTTTCCTGTGTTCTTCGCCTTCTGTACTTTTTCAATGCTCTATTGCATTTGTTTTTTTGCCTCCTTACACCGTCGGATGAAGCAGGGGGTTTGTTCTGGTCTTCCCATTATTTCTGTTGCCCTTGGGAGCAAACCTTTCCTCTGCCTCCTTGAATTTTGTGGTCATTACTGTTTTTCACACCAGATCTCCTTCCCACTGCACCTCATGCAGAAAATTCCTCATGCCTACGTAGTCCCCTCTTTTGAAGTTTGGCTTCTCCTGCCCTACTCGTGGTGCTTCCCTCTCCAATTTAACCACTGTACTCACCTAATTGTGGTTGCGTGTGGGTGTGTGTATGTGTGTATGTATGTGTGTGTGTGTGTGTGTGTGTGTGTGTGTGTGTGTGTGTGTGTGTGTGTGTGTGTGTGTGTGTGTGTGTGTGTGTGTGTGTGTGTGTGTGTGTTTGTGTGTACTCACCTAATTGTACTAACCTAATTGCGGTTCCATGGGTCGAGTCGTAGCTTGTGGCCCCATATCTTCACTGGTCGCTACTAGGCCCACTATCTCCCTACTCAATGAGTTTTATCACACCTCTTCTTCAAGCTACGTATAGATCCTGCATCCACTACATTTTCCAGACTGTTCTACTTCTTGACAATTCTGTGATTGAAGAAGTACTTCCTAACTAATTGTTGTTAGTGGCACACACAGTGCATCTCTTCCCTCTTTCAGTACCCAAGGAGAAATATTATCTAGGCCATCCGCCTTCGAGGCATCTAGTTGCCCTAGCAATTACTTCACCTCATCCTCGGTTGTGTGTAGTGTGTACAGCACTTGCTGGCCCACACTGCTACCTTTAGTTTGCTGGAAGCCTCTCTGTCTCCACTGTGAATACCTCCTTGAATTGCAAGGTGAGCTCTTTACATACTCGTTTCCTGTTGTGTTCCTCCTAATGTGACTGTATAACAACTTTGGGTAGAATTTTGCTTTTGATGCTATATCCTTCTCGTGTTGACGCGGGGCTTCTCTCGTTATCCATGCTCTCCGGATCAGCTCCCTGTTTTCCTTGGTCCTTTGGCTTTCATACATTTTTCATACTCCAGCACATCTGGCTTCGGCCTCTCCATACTTGGTAAACCATGGGATCACTCTGGTTTTCCCGTTGTTTTTGTTGTCCTTTGGTACTAACATCTCCACTGCCTCCCTGCTCTCTGTGTTCACATTTTCTATCATTTCCTTTACTCTCTTCTCCTCTAGCTCACTTACCCACTGCACCTCATGTAGGAGTTACCTCATACTTGTGTAGTCCCATCTTTGGGAGTTTGGATTCTCCAGTCCTTATCATACTGCTTAACTTTCCATTGTTAACTTTACTATATATTCGAAACTCAAGAACACGTGATCGCTAGCACCTAGGGGTCTCTCGTGCGGGATATCCTCTGTGTCTGAACTATTCAAGGTGAATACGAGGTCCGACCTTGCTGGTTCGTCTCCTATCTCTCTGGTTGTGTCCCTAACATGTTGGTAAATAAAGTTATCTAGTATTGCCTTCAGCATCTTGACTTTCCATGTCTCTGGTTCCCATGTGCCTCCATATTCTCCCAGCCAGTCTCCTTAAAGCTGAAATCCCCCATGATGAGTAACTTTACCTCGCCTAGTGCGTCTTCCGTCACTCTGTTGGTCTCGTCCTATTCCTGTCTTGGCTTCCAGCTGTTTGGTGACTGGATGTACATCACTTCTATCATCATTTTTCGGTCCCCTGTTATGATGTGTTCCTACTATGTAGTCATCCACTACTCTTCTAACTAGTCCTCCAATCTCAAAATTCCTTTGATTTTTGATGAGCAGTGCAGCCCCATCTCCTCCGCTTCCCACGTCTTTCCTCAGGATCAGATAACCAGACGGGAAGATCGCGTCTGTTATCACTACCGTGAGCTTTGTCTCTGTGATTGATATGTCCGGGGATTCCTCAGTGTGTGTGAATCTGAGTACACACGGAGTTGCACTCACCTACATGTTTTTGCATGGGTCGAGTACTATGTGCTGGCTATGTGTCTCTCATTATATGTGGAAAAGCCTTGACTTTAGCAATGTTTTTATATAATTTATAATGAATTTAATTTTATCTAGTCACTCGTTTTCCTTTTTCTTTGTAACTTCCAACGATTTTCTCCTCTTGACAAAACTTTTCATTTTATTTCACCTGCTGGTTTTAGAAATAATTTATCTCCTTCTTTTAATATATTATTTCTCTTTATTTATCTGTCTTCCTCCTTTTCTTTCTTTTTTTCTGTCTGTTTATCCATCTATCTGTCTGTAGTCTAAATTGTCATGTCCAGATAATAGTTGCTTAAATTACATAATGGAACTGTGGCGCTATGATGGGCTCATCAGGGTGCCACTTATTGATGTTTGGGTCATGTTCGGTACTTGTACTGCCGATGTTGAGAAATTTTCTCCAAAGAAGGGAGTATCGGCCCCCCTTCAGCCCTTCAGCCCTGAGGGCCCCAGCCCTCTCAGAAGGGGCAAGCATTACACTTCACTTATTATATGACTTGCTTGTTTGTATGCAAATCCCCACAGCCTAGAGTCATGTTTGTGTGGGCTGTGTAACTGTGCTCCTCCCTGAGTTGGACTCAAAACCTGGTGACCAATTATTATTGTTATTATTATTATTATTATTGTTGTTGTAGTTATTGTTGTTGTTGCTATTATTATTATTATTATTATTATTATTATTATTATTATTATTATTATTATTATTATTATTATTATTATTATGTTACGACTAACCAAGGCTCTACTGGCAAGGCTGCATTTGCTCTTGTTGTCACCTATCTAGATAAGAACAATTAAAACTATGTTGATTTGGTATTAGAATTAGCAACTGGGCGTCTACACTGGAGACTGAATTGCATGTCATCCTAATGGCGCTCTAATTAACTTATAACACTTAGCCTGACTCTTTGATAATTACTGATTTTATGTCATCAATAAAGGCTCTTGTCTCACATAATTACTCTCACAACATGGTCATTGAAAAAGCTAGATATACATAAAAAAAATTCGGGAAAAAGAAATAAGTGAATATATTCTTTGGATTCTGTCACACATTGAATTACTCCTTCATGATCAAATTGATAAGACAGCCAAATAAAGTACCCTGCTGGAAAATGTAAATATAATTTTGGTGGATCCGTGTCTAGCATTAGGAATAAAATTAGGTGAGAATCACATAGTGAAACTGAATATTATGTAAATGTAGTTAGAGGCGTGAATAGAGGCAACTTCACTCAGGCTGTACCCTTCTCCAGAACATCACTCCATTTGAGATCATATATACCCAGGATGACTCCAGTATGGAACACGTTCGTACAGCATAATGACGTCATCGAGATAACGTCAGTTGATCAAATGAAAATGCTGGCCCACAGATGGCTCCAGCTTCGTCCTGTTCCCTACTTGTATGTCACTTAACAATAAAAATGCTTTCAAATGATCTGATGTAGGCAACAGCTCTTAGCTTGTCAATAAAGTTAGGAATCCGTAACCTGTAAATAGCTGGTCAATAAAACTAGGGATCCTTAACCTTGTCAAACCCTCTGTAAAAAAAAAAAAAAGAGAGAGAGAGAGAGAGAGAGAGAGAGAGAGAGAGAGAGAGAGCGGTAACATTTGCACCTGAGAAAACACAAATGATGATCTCTAGGTACCAAGATGGTAATGCCGGAGCAGTACTAAGTATGAATGGGAGAGTGTTGGTACCTGGGAAAGCAGTTGATATCCTTGGGGCGAAATTTGACTCCAAACTGAACATGAAGAACCACATTGTAAATCTTGCAACCAAGGCAGCCAGGAAGCTTACCGCACTTCGTCGTATCATACATCTGCTTGACAGTAGGGGATGCAAGATTCTGTATGAGGCACAAGTACGCTCACACCTTGAGTATGCTCCATTTTCTTGATTTGCCTGGCTCCCTCTCATCTGTGACTGCTTGACAGAGTATAGAACAGAGCAAGACGTCTCGTCTCTCGCCTGTACCCATCCTGGATAGATCTGTCATTTCAGCAGAACCTTCAACAAAGGAGGGATGTGGGTCTCCTTGCTGTTATATAGAAGTCCAACATTGTCAAAAGTACCATACTTGGTTCCGCTTCCAGGACAGCGAGAAGCAAGCTTCTATACCACAAGACTGGCAGAAAGCAGCAACTTCACTCTGGTTGTACCCTTCTCCAGAACATCACTTCATCTGAGATCATTTATCCCCAAGATGACTAGAGTCTGGAACACATTCGTACAGCATTATGATGTTAACGAGATGATGCCAGTTGGTCAAATGAAAATGCTGGCCCACAGATGGCTCCAACTTTATCTTGTTCTCTACTTGTATGTTTCATAATAATAAAAATGCTTTCAAATTAGCTGATAAAGGTAACAGCTCTTAGCTTGTCAATAAAGTTAGGAATCCTTTTAACTTGTGAATAGCTTGTCAATAAAACTAGGGATCCTTAACCTAACCTTGTCAACCCTGTGTAAAAAAACAAAAGAGTGAGATATAAATATAGAGAGAAGGGGAAATGGGGAGGAAGGTAGATATGAGGAATGCTTCTTATGTTGTGAGTGCAAGAAGCTATTTAATTCTGTATCTCAAAAGAGAGTGGGGAACACACTTGCGTGGCAGGCTCGAATAATAGGGAATGAACTGTAGTGGATCAAATAATACCTTAGGGAAAGGAGGCTAAGAAGAGCTGTCAAAAAAGGGATATTTAACAAGTAGGCTCTCACAATAATTAAATTGCTACCAATACTCTTTCTGGATTATGTGAATAACACATCAGATGTATTCCTGAATGCTGATGATGTGAAACTATTGAGAAGAATATAAGTCACTGAGCACAAAGTAAACCTGAAGCTGATATGGGTAAGCTGCAAAGTTCGACATATAAGAGATTACATGAATTCAAACTCAGACAGGACTACATGGGAACGAGACAGACCGCAAGCCTAGTCCACCAGTTGGCTCTTGCTGTTTAACCTCTTCATTTGCAAATTCATGAAGATTTGAGAAGATCAAAGAATACCGCAGAGTAGATTTGGGAAGATCAAAGTCTACCGCAAACAACGTACAGGCTAGCGGGCCAAAGGCTGCAAACCTCACTAAAGGAAAAGGAACTTGTGGTGAGTATCATATCTAGCACATCTCCTGAGGCCCCGTTGCCTGGTGGATAGAGCTCTCGCTTCACATGGCGAGGGTCTGGGTTCGATTCCCAGCCAGGGTGCAAACATTGGGAGTTTTTCTTTACACCAGTTGTCTATGCTCACCAATCAGTAAAATACGTACCTGGGAGTTAGTCGACTAGTGTGGGTCGCATCTCGGGATAAAACTGACCTAATTTCCCGAAATGCTCTGCATAACAAGCGGCTTTCTATAAAGTAGTATGTCATTAATATCAGCTAGGCACGTATACCTTGTACATGTACTTGTAGTAAATAAAGATTTGATTATTATTATTATTATTATTATTATTATTATTATTATTATCATTATTATTATTGTTATTATTATTATTATTATTATTATTATTATTATTATTATTATTAGTATTATTGTTATTATTATTATTATTATTATTATTATTGTTATTATTATTATTATTATTATTATTATTATTATTATTATTATTATTATTATTATTATTATTATTATTATTATTATTATTATTATTATTATTATTATTATTATTATTATTATTATTATTGTTATTGTTATTGTTATTATTATTATTATTATTATTATTATTATTATTATTATTATTATTATAAATAACTTCTGCAGCATATGGGCGATTTACGACACCTGAGTAAGGAATCTTTCATAATACTGTGTATGTCAGAAAGTATGGAGACTTCACCTGGTCAAGGACGTTAAGAAATTAGAGAAAGTGCAATGGTTTGCAACAAGACTAGTCCCGGAGGTTAAGGGAAATCAACCTGACGACACTGGAGGACAGGAGGGATTGGCGGGACTTGATAACAGTATATAAAATACTGAAAGGAACTGACAAGCTACATAGTGACAGAATGTATCAGAGACGGGACAAACCAACGAAGGGTTACAATACACAAATAACCCGCACATAGGAGAGAGGAGCTTACGACGACGTTTCGGTCCGACTCGGACCATTTACAAAGTCACACTAACAGATAGGAGAGAAGGAGGGAGTATATATACACCAGCAGACAGGGACTGGACAAGAGAGGTAGTAGAGAAGTAGTGGTAGAGGTAGTAGTAGTTGAGTCAGTCAAATACAAAGAGAGATGAGCACTGCAAGGGAGCTAGGGGCCTACAAAAGGTGGCAAGAAGGACCAAATCCCATTACATTGTAAAATGCTCTAAACTTCAGAACACCAGTGACTTAACCTGATTCTTGTTTCCTCCCTTCTCCCTCTCCCTCTGTCTTCTTTCTCCTCTGGGTTTTCTTTCTTTTGCCTTGTATACTTGGTCCATTGTTATCATTTTTCACCCTCTGTGTTCTTGTTCCTATCCTTTGTGGGCCCCTAGTTAAACTTCAGTGTTCCTAACTTTTACTATTTGACTGACTCCACTATTACTACTAATTCTACCTCTACCACTACTTCTCATCTTCCTCTACTATCTTTCTCGTCCCGTCCTTATCTGCTGGCCTATATACACTCCCTCCTTCTCTCATATCTGTTAGTGTGACTTTGTAAATGGAACTAGTCGGACCGAAACGCCGTCGTAAGCTCTTCTCTCATATGTGCGGGTTATTTGTGTATTATTCCAGTAACGGAATTGTGCCCTTATGTTATTTAAGGGGTTACAGCAGGATGTTGAAAATTCAGATGAGTCACAAGGATGTTAGATAGTATTTTCTGAGTCAAAGAGCTGTCAGAAAGTGGAGCAATCTGGAGAGAGATGTAGTGGGGGCATGATCAATACATAGCTTTAAGAAGAGGTACGATAAAACTCTTGGAGCAAGGGAAGAGAGTGGACTAAGTAACGACCAGAGAAGAGGCGGGGCCATAAGCTACGATTCGATCCCTGCAATCTCAGATAGATGAATATACACATAAACACACAGACACACACAGACAGACACGTCACAGAGTTGTCAGAAAGTGGAATAGTCTGGGAAGTGATGTAGTGGAGGCAGGATCCATACATAACATTAAGAAGAGGTATGATAAAGCTGATGGAGCAGGAAGAGTGACCTATTAGCGACCAGTGAAAAGGTGGGGCCAGGAGCTGTGAATCGACCCCTGTAACAACAACTAGGTGATTTCTTCTAGGTGAGTACACAGACACACGGAAACACACACTCACTCACAATCACACACACAGTTCCAGAGATGGGACACAGCAACAAGGGGACACAGTTGGAAGTTGAAGACACCGATGAGTCACAAGGATGTTGGGAAGTATTTCTTCAGTCACAGAGTAGTCAGGAAGTGGAATAGTTTGGGAAGCGATGTAGTGGAGGCAGGATCCATTCATAGCTTTAAGCAGAGGTATGATAAAGCTCATGGTTCAGGGAGAGTGACCCAGTAGCGACCTGTGAAGAGGCGGGGCCAGAAGCTATCTATGACTTAACCCCTGCAACCACAACTAGGTGAGTACAACTAGGTGAGTACACACACAGCTCCTGGTAGGGCCAGGAGCTGTGAATCCACTCCAGCATCCACAACTAGGTGAGTACACACACACCAATATTGAACGAGGGGTCCAAAGGAAAGAAGGGTGCCACAACTTACATTGAGGCCTTATCAGGTCACCAGGACAGTGATTGTAAACAGCTGACAAGAACTCTACTAGGATACCAGCACGGTATGACAACAACAGGAGAAGGGAGCTAGTTGGCCACACTCCGCTGCCAAATGTGTTGTAATCACCTTGTTGTGGTAGTAGTAAAGTATTATTAGTATTAGACTTCTGCATCACTGGTAGCTAGAGATGCAACTAATCCTACCTCTGGAGACCTGATCATCATGTATAGTTAATAGCATTTAATAAGGAAAAGGAGCCGGATAATGAAGTGTGAAGTACCGCATGTTATCCTAGTGAGCGCACATGCACTAAGATCAGACAAAGCTGCCAGTAAGAAAACGTACACACAAATATAAGACCATGCAGTTAAATAAATGTTATCAGGCCTTGTTGGAGCTAGAATTAAACTACTATAACGTAGGACAAACAAACAGCATGATAAAGAGTTTTCTTGAACTGACATGGTAATTTACCACAAACAAAGACAGTGTATGAAGTGTCTCGCACACACCCACACACACATACACTTACAGGTACTTGTAAAAGCAGAAAGATAACTTTAGTATTACTGTTAGGCCGAAGGATTGATGTACTCAAGGAAGTGAGGAAGATCAGTTCTGAGTACACATGCACATAAATGCACACAGGCACATGCACTCAAGTAAACAAGCACACACACACACACAAGAAGACGTCCCCAGATATTATAGGACTCACAGAAACGAAACTCACCAGGATAACAGGCACAATCTTCCCACTCGGATATCAGTCCCTGAGGAAAGATAGGAGTAGAGGAGGAAGAGCAGTTGCACTGCTTATTAAAAATGGATGGGAATTAAAGGAAATGGAAGGAATGGGCGAAATTGGCGAAAGGGACTACATAGAAGGTACGATTCATTCCGGGGGGCATAAGGTAGTGGTGTACAACCCACCACAGAACTGCAGGAAGCCAAGAGAAGAATATGAAGAGAGCAACACTACCTGAGGTGGCCAGAAGAGCTCAAATGGGTAGAGCGAAGCTACTTGTTATGGGTGATTTCAATCACAAGGAGATTTATTGGGAAAACCTGGAACCACATGGGGGCCCAGAAACATGGAAAGCAAAGACGATGAATGTGGTACTGCAAAACCTCATGTATCTTCATGTTAGGGACACTACCAGAGAGAGACGTGAGGATGAGCCAGCAAGACTGGGCCTCATATTCACCTTGAGTAGCTCGAACATCGAGGATATCACATATGAAAGGCCCGGTGGAGCTAGTGATCACGTGGTTCTCAGGTTCTCAGATCTGAAAACATAGTAGAGTTTCAAGTGGAGAGGGTAACAGAAGTAGGATAGGAAAAGCCAAACTACAAAGAGGAGACAACACAGGCATGAGAAACTTCCTGCAGGAGGTTCAGTGGGAAAGAGAAGTCGTTGGAGAATCAGTAAACGAAATGATGGAATACATGACAACAAAATGCATGAAAGCAGAGGAAAGGTTTGTTCCCAAGGGCAACAGAAATAATGGGAAGACCAGAACAAACCCTTAGTTTACCCAAAAGTGTAGAAAGGCAAAAAACTAAGTGCATTTAGAGAAAGGAAAAAGCGCAGATGACAAAGGACCCAGGAAAATAAAGAGATTTGTCAAAGAGCCAGAAACGAGTATGCACAGATAAGGAGGGAGGTGCAGCAACAGTACAAAAACGACATAGCATCGAAAGTCAAGTCTGACTCGAAGCTGTTGTATAGCCACATCAGAAGTTAGACAACAGTTAAGGACCAGGTAATCAGGCTGAGGAAAGAAGGTGGAGAGCTCACAAGAAACGAGATTTAAGGAAGTATTTACAGTGGACACAGAAAGGACTCCAGGAAGTCAGAATAGGGGCATACCCACAAACGAAAAAGAAGTGGAACTGGACAATATCTCTCTGTGGGTCCTTAGAGAGGGAGCAGGGATGCTGTATGTGCCACTAACAACAATTTTCAACACATCAGTTGAAACTGGGAAACTACCTGAGTTATGGAAGACGGCAAATGTAGTTCCCATTTTTAAGAAAGGACACAAGCACAAGGCAATAAACTACAGACCAGTTTCACTCACGTGTAATATGCAAGGTCACTGAGAAAATTGTCAGGAAGAGAGTGGTGGAGCACCTAGAATGGAACCAGCTTATAAGCGGCAACCAGCATGGATTCAGGGAAGGAAAATTCTGGGTCACAAACCTAATGGAGCCTTATGACAAGGTAACGGAAGTGAGACGCAAGAGGGAGGGGTGGGTAGACTGCATTTTCTTGAACTGCAAGAAGGCTTTCAACACAGTTCCTCACAAGATTAGTACAAAGGCTAGAGGATCAGGCACACATAACAGGAAGAGCATTGCAATGGATCAGAGAATACCTGACAGGAAGGCAACAACGCGTCATGGAACACATCAGAGGTTTATGAGGTGTCAGAGTGGGCGACTGCGACTAGCAGGGTTCCAAAGGAATCGTTCCTAGGACTAGTGTTATATTTGGTATATGTGAATGAGATGATAGAAGGGATAAATTCCCTGTTTGCAGTTGATGTGAAGTTAATGATGAGAATTAAATCGGATGAGGATCAAGGAGGACTACAAGGAGATTTGGACTGGTCCTGCAACTGGCTCCTCGAATTTAACCCTGCTAAACTCAAAGTAATGAAGATCGGGGAAGGGCAAAGAAGACGGCAGACAGAGTATAGGCTAGGTGGCCAGAAACTGCAAACCTCACTCAAGAAAAAGGATCTTGGGGTAAGTATAATACCGAGCATATCTCCTGAGGCGTGCATAAACCAGATAACTGCTGCAGCATTTGGGCGCCTGGCAACCTGAGAGCAGCAATCAGATACTTCAGTAAGGAATCGTTCAAGACTCTGTACACCATGTATGCCAGACCCATACTGGAGTATGCAGCACCAGTTTGGAACTCACAACTGGTCAAGCACGTCAAGAAATTAGAGAAAGTGGAAATGTTTGCAACAAGACTAGTTCAAGAGGTAAGGGGAATATCCTATGAAGAAAGGTTAAGGGAAATCTGCCTGACGACACTAGAGGACAGGAGGGTTAGGGAAGACGTGATAACGACATACAAATTACTGTAAGGAATTGACAAGGTGGACCGAGAGAGGATGTTCCAGAGATGGTACACAGAAACAAGGGGTCACAATTGGAAATTGAAGACTCGGATGAGTCAAAGGGATGCCAGGAAGTATTTTTTTTTGTAATAGAGTTGTCAGGAAGTGGAATAGTCTGGCAAGTGATGTATTGGAGGCAGGAACCATGCATAGTTTTAAGACGAGGTTTGATAAAGCTAATTGAGCAGGGAGAGATAGGACCTAGTAGTGATCAATGAAGAGGCGGGGCCAGGCTCTATGATCCGACCCCTGCAACTACAAGAGATGAGTACAAATAGGTGAGTACACATAAACATACAGACTTACAAATACAAACACACATGCGCACACGCATTTACATTCACATATATAAATAGAAAATTAGGCCTCAGAGTGTTAATCAGAGACTAAGGAAACAAGAGGAAAATGGGCCTGGAAAGGATCAATGGATGGAAGAACTATGGAAAAAAGAAGGATCAAGCGTGGGAAAGAAAATTAGACTAGCTTACTGCGAGAATGGAGAAGAAAAAGGAGGCAGAGAAGAAAAAGTGGGAGTCACAAGCTGAAGGAGCAGTAGTCAAGTTACGGGCCCAGAAGACAAAGTATATATGCTGAAGCGAGATGTAGGGCCAACACCCAAAGAGGTGATGGGATTTGGAGCAGGTACCCCAATATAAAACGAGGGTCCAATGGAAAGAAAGAAGAAAAATTTACATATAGGCCCTGACAGGCCACCAGGAAAGGTCGAGGATTGAAGTGGGCATGCTGTTGGGCATGTGAGGGGGGAGCAGGTGTGCGTGAGGAGGCACAGGCGGAGGAGATAGGCCACAGGCAGAAGCATGACCAAGTCACCCAGAGGTACTGGAACTCGTCAACGAAGTGATGGTTATGCATAAACGGGACCCAGAGATGTGGAGGGAAAAGCAATAGGAGGAGGAGAGGGAGAGGTCAACCTTCATCCATGGGCGTCAGGAGACCGAAAGGATGACATATGATGAAAGATGGCAGAAAGAAAGACGAAATTGAAAATATCATCAAACAAACAGGAGAGGAGGACATGTCTTAGCTAATAAATTATCAGAGAATATGGACGTATTCGAAGGAGAGAAATTGGCCAGTCAAACTTTTTTTCAGGACAGTAACTGTGTGGGAAAGGATCCTGCAGGAGAAACCACAGGTAAAGGAATCAACAGCATACCAGAGGGTGTTCCTAGACCGAGACAGGACGAAGAAAGAATTGCAACAGCTGAGAGAGAGAACACAGAGATGAAAGAGGCTAGAAAGAGAGACAAGATTCGAGTCAATAGAGAACAACCAGAGTCGAGTGGAGCAGAGTGTGCATATACCCACAGAACCACCCTCAAAACCCCACATCCAAACATTGCACCCTGCCAGAACCAACCCACAAACCTACCAGAGTACAGAGAACAAACTAGAATTAAGGTACACCAATGCTGATGGCATAAAGAATATGTGAGAAGAGTAGCATGGAAGAATCACAGAGGCATCACGAGACATCATAGCCCTCACAGAAACCATGCTCTCAGGAATCGTAACAAATGCCATCTTTCCAACTGGATATCAGATTCTGAGGAAAAACAGAGGGAGCAGGAGGGTATGGAGGAGTGGCACTGCTCATCAGAAACCAATGGGGTTCTGAGGAGTTGGAGAGAGGAGACAGAGGAGAAGCAAGGGACTACATAATAGGAACACTTCAGACTGGAGGTCCCAAGGTGGTGATTGCAGTGATGTATAACCCACCACAGAACAGCAGGAGGCCAAGACAAGAATATGTTAAGAGTAACTGAGTGATAGTTGACATACTAGCTGAAGTAGCCATAAGGGTCCATGTGGACAGGGCAAGTTACTGGTTGTGGGTGACATCAATCAAAAAGAAATCGACTTGGAAGAACGGGAGCCATATGGGATCCCAGAGACGTGGAGGGATGTTGGAGGTGGCACTGTAAAACCTCATGAGCTTGGGGAAAGTGATCACAAATCACTCAGTATTAATAAATCATGGAATTCCCCTAATAATGGCAATCAAGTCTCTGTCTCTGACTTCCGCTTGGCTGATTTCATAGGACTGAAAAATTACTTGGGTGGGCTGAACTGGATTGACCTAACTATGGGTTAGGTAGGTAATGACGATTGCCAATATGACGTTTTCCAGGGCATAGTTCTAGCTGCTCAGACAATTTATGTTCCAAATAAGGAAATCAGATCAAACAAAAATGTTCCAAAATGGATGAACAATACCTTAAAACATCTAATCGGTCAAAAGAGAGGCATATATATACTATAGGCAAATCAAAAGAAGAGAGGGGCAATTAAGAAATCAATATATTAAGTTAAAGAGAGAAATAAAAAAGGGACTAAGATAAGCCAAAAAAGATTATGAGGTTAAAGTTGCAAGAGAATCGAAGACTAACCCAAAAGGATTCTTTCAGGTGTACAGAAGTAAAATCAGGGACAAGATAGGCTACTCAAAAGTTACTCGGGTCAGCTCATGGATAGTGACAAGGAAATGTGTAGAATTTTTAACACATAAGAGCATAAGAACGAAGGAACACTGCAGCAGGCCTACTGGCCCATGCGAGGCAGGTCCAAGTCTCCTACCGGCTTAAGCCAATGCACCCAACCTAGTCAGGTCAGGTCACATTGACTTAAGAACACGGCAACCGACCTGGTAGCACAAGCTAGTCAGGTCCAACTCACACCCACCCACATCCACTCATGTATTTATCCAACCTATTTTTAAAGCTACACAACGTTCTGGCCTCTATAACTGTACTCGGGAGTTTGTTCCACTCATCCACAACTCTATTACCAAACCAGTACTTTCCTATATCCTTCCTGAATCTGAATTTTTCCAACTTAAAACCTGTCTTCCATTTATACACCTCAATCATATCCTCCCTAATTCTACGTCTTTCCAGAGAGTGCAGATTCAGGGCCCTTAGTCTATCCTCATAGGGAAGGTTTCTGATACATGGGATCAACTTTGTCATCCTCCTTTGTACATTTTCCAGAGAATTTATATCCATTCTGTAATACGGTGACCAAAACTGTGCAGCATAATCTAAATGAGGCCTAACCAAGGATGTATAGAGTTGAAGAACAACCTGAGGACTCCTATTATTTATGCTTCTTGATATGAAGCCAAGGATTCTATTAGCTTTATTGCGAACACTTATGCACTGTTGTCTTGGTTTCAGATTACTGCTAACCAGAACTCCTAAATCTTTTTCGCAATCCGTAATATTAAGATCTACATTATTTAGTTTATATGTGGCATGGTTATTGTCCTGTCCAACATTTAGAATTTTGCATTTGTCTATATTAAACTCCATCTGCCACTTCTCCGACCACTGCATCAGTCTATTCAAATCTTCCTGGAGTCCTCGAATGTCCTCGTCAGAATGAATTCGACGTCCTATTTTGGTGTCATCGACAAACTTGCCGATGTCGCTCTTTATGCCCTCATCTATGTCGTTTATGTAGATTATGAACAGCAGGGGGCCAAACACTGACCCCTGTGGAACAACGCTCGTGACGCTTCCCCACTCTGATTTCTCCCCATTTATGCAAACTCTCTGCTGCCTATTTGTCAAGCATGCCTCTATCCAGGAAAAAATTTCTCCTCCTATTCCATGTGCTTTAATTTTCCTCAATAGTCTCTGATGTGGGACCCTGTCAAAAGCCTTACTGAAGTCCATATACACAATATCATATTCATTACCATGATCTACCTCCTCAAATACCTTAGTGAAAAAAGTTAATAAATTCGTAAGGCAGGAACGCCCCTTTGTAAAACCATGCTGAGATTCGTTGATTAATTTATGCTTTTCAAGGTGGCCACGAACTGCCTCGGCAATTATTGAATCCATAAATTTTCCCACTATGGAGGTTAGGCTTATTGGTCTATAGTTCGAAGCTAAGGACCTGTCACCTGTTTTGAAAATAGGTATCACATTTGCCATTTTCCACTTATCTGGCACTATGCCAGTTTGTAGTGATATGTTGAAAAGATTAGCCAAAGGTGTGCTAAGCTCCTCTTTACATTCCTTTAGAACCCTTGCATACAGTTCATCAGGGCCTGGGAATTTGTTAGGTTTTAATTTATCTGTTTGCCTAAGGACCATGTCACTTGTGACCCTAATCGTGCACAGTTTATTATCGTCCTGTTCTACATAATTTATCATTACTGGAATATCGCTGGTATCCTCCTGTGTAAAAACTGAGAGGAAGTATGTGTTAAAAATTCTACACATTTCCTTATCACTGTCAGTAAGCTGACCCGAGGAACTTTTGATTGGGCCTATCTTGTCCCTGATCTTACTTCTGTATACCTGAAAGAATCCTTTTGGGTTAGTCTTCGATTCTCTTGCAACTTTAACCTCATAATCTCTTTTTGCTTTTCTAATTCCCTTTTTTATTTCTCTCTTTAACTGAATATATCGATTTCTTAATTGCCCCTCTCCTCTTTTGATTTGCCTATATATGCCTCTCTTTTGACCAATCAGATATTTTAATCTATTGTTCATCCATTTAGGATCATTTTTGTTTGATCTGATTTCCCTATTTGGAACATAATTTGACTGAGCAGCTAGAACTATGCCCTGGAAAGCATCATATCGGCAACCATCACCACCTACCTGACCCTTAGTCAGGTCATTCCAGTTCAACCCACCTAAGTAATTTTTCAGTCCTATGAAATCAGCCAAGCGGAAGTCAGGGACAGAGACTTGGTTGCCTTTATTAGGGGAATTCCATGATATATTAAAACTGAGTGATTTGTGATCACTTTCCCCAAGCTCATCATTAACCTCAAGATTATTAATTAGTGTTTCCCTACTGGCAAGAACCAAGTCAAGGAGGTTGTTTCCCCTAGTTGGCTCTGTCACAAACTGTTTTAAAAAACAATCCTGGATCGTATCAAGAAAGTCACCTGACTCTAAATTTCCTGTCAAATTGCTCCAGTCAATCTGTCTATAGTTGAAATCTCCCATTAGCACAACATTTTCGTATGTAGATGCCTTACGAATTTCGTCCCATAGAAGTTTACTGCACTCCCTATCAAGATTTGGGGCCCTGTAAATCACACCCAAAATTAGTTTTTCTCGGCCCTCGAGAAGCTGTAACCAAACAGATTCAGTGGCTGACGCTTCTAATTTAATATTTTGTCTAACACAACAATTTAAATTGTCTCTGACATACATCGCTACTCCACCACCTTTCCTGTTGACCCTGTCAGTTTTTACACAAGAAGATACCAGCGATATTACAGAAATAATAAATTATGTAGAACAGAACGAAAATAAACTATGCATGATTAGGGTCACAAGTGACATGGTCCTTAGGCAAATAGATAAATTAAAACCTAACAAATCCCAAGGCCCTGATGAACTGTATGCAAGGGCTCTAAAGGAATGTAAAGAGGAGCTTAGCAAACCTTTGGCTAATCTTTTCAACATATCACTACAAACTGGCATGGTGCCAGATAAGTGGAAAATGGCAAATGTGATACCTATTTTCAAAGCATTTAACAGGTCCTAAGCTTCGAACTATAGATCAATAAGCCTAACCTCCATAGTGGGAAAATTTATGGAATCAATAACTGCCGAGGCATTTCGTAGTCAACTTGAAAACCATAAATTAACAACGATTCTCTGCATGGTTTTATAAAGGGCCGTTCCTGCCTTACGAATTTATTAGCTTTTTTCGCTAAGGTATTTGAGGAGGTAGATCATGGTAATGAATATGATATTGTGTATATGGGCTTCAGTAATGCTTTTGACAGGGTCCCACATCAGATACTATTGAGGAAAATTAAGGCACATGGAATAGGAGGAGAATTTTTTCCTGGATAGAGGCATGGTTGACAAATAGGTAACAGAGAGTTTGCATAAATGGGGAGAAATCAGAGTGGGGAAGCGCCACGAGCGGTGTTCCACAGGGGTCAGTGTTGGGCCCCCTGTTGTTCACAATCTACATGAACGACATAGATGAGGGCATAAAGAGCGACATAAGCAACTTTGCTGATGACACCAAAATAGGCCGTCGAATTCATTCTGACGAGGACATTAGAGCACTCCAGGAAGATATGAATAGACTGATGCAGTGGTTGGAGAAGTGGCAGATGCAGTTTAATATAGACAAATGCAAATTTCTAAATGTTGGACAGGACAATAACCATGCCACATATAAACTAAATAACGTAGATCTTAATATTACGGATTGCGAAACAGATTACGGAGTTCTGGTTAGCAGTAATCAGAAACCAAGACAACAGTGCATAAGTGTTCGCAATAAAGCTAATAGAATCCTTGGCTTCATATCAAGAAGCATAAATAATAGGAGTCCTCAGGTTGTTCTTCAACTCTATATATCCTTGGTTAGGCCTCATTTAGACTATGCTGCTCAGTTTTGGTCGCCGTATTACAGAATGGATATAAATGCTCTGGAAAACGTACACAGGAGGATGACAAAGTTGATCCCATGTATCAGAAACCTTCCCTATGAGGATAGACCGAGGGCCCTGAATCTGCACTCTCTAGTAAGGCGTAGAATTAGAGGGGATGTGATTGAGGTGTATAAATGGAAGACAGGAATAAGTAAAGGGGATGTAAATAGTATGCTGAAAATATCTAGCCTAGACAGGACTCGCAGCAATGGTTTTAAGTTGGAAAAATTCAGATTCAAGAAGGATATAGGAAATCACTGGTTTGGTAATATAGTTGAGGATGAGTGGAACAAACTCCCAAGTACAGTTATAAAGGGTAAAACGTTGTGTAATTTTAAAAATAGGTTAGATAAGTACATGAGTGGGTGTAGGTGGGTGTGAGTTGGACCTGACTAGCTTGTTGTACTATGTCAATTGCCGTGACCCTTCCTTAAGTGGATGTGACCTGACCTGACTAGGTTGGGTGCATTGGCTTAAGGCGGTAGGAGACTTGGACCTGCCTGACATGGGCCAGTAGGCCTGCTGCAGTGTTCCTTCTTTCTTATGTTCTTATGTTCTTAACACGTTACGGGCACTGCCAGAGAGAGAGAGAGGAGAGGATGAACAAGCAAGATTGGACCTAGTATTCACCTTGAGCAGTTTAGATATTGAAGACATCACATATGAAAGGCCAATTCGGCGCTAGTGATCATGTGGTTCTAAGCTTCGAATACTTAGTAGAATAGAGAGGGAGAAAGGAAGGAAGGGAAGGAAGAATGAGGGCAAACTACAAGAGAGGGGACTACACAGGCATGAGGAATTTCCTGCCTGAGGTTCAGTGAACTGGCATGGAAAACAGTAAATGAGATGATGAAATATGTTACAACAATATGCATGTAAGTCGAGGAGAAGTTTGTATCCCACGGTAACAGACATAATGAGAAGACCACTACGAAGAACCCTTGGTTCACTCAAAGGTGTAGAGAGGCTAAAACCAAGTGTTATAGAGTTAGGAAGAAGGATAGAAGGCAAAGAAACCAGAAGAATAAAGAGAGTAGTGAAAGAGCAAGATATGAATATGCACAGGTGAGGACGGAGGCCCAATTTCAATACGAAAATGACATAGCCGCGAAATCCAAGTCTTACCCGAAGCTGTTATACAGTCATATCATTAAGAAAACTACAGTCAAAAACCATGTAATTAGGCTGAGGAAGGAAGGAGTGGAGCATTTCAAGAAACGATTTTGAAGTATGTGAGGAGCTCAACATGATATTGAAACAAGTATTCACAGTGGAGACAGAAAAGACTCTGGAAAGAGGGAGAGGTGTGATACACCAACAAGTGCTGGACGCAATGCAAATAACAGAGGAGGAGGTGAAGAAGCTGCTAAGTGAAATACATATCTTAAAGGGGAAGGAGCCGGATAGCTACTCTCTGTGGGTCCTGAAAGAAGGAGCAGAGGAATTCTGTTTACCACTCACAACTATCTTGAACACATCTATCGAAGCAAGGCGACTACCTGAGGTATGGAAGACGGCAAATGTAGTCCCAGTTTTCAAAAATGGAGACAGACACGCAGCATTAAAGTACAAACAATGTCACTGACATGTACTGTATGCAAAGTTATGGAGAAGATTATCAGAAAAGTGGTGAACCATCTAGAAAGAATGAGATTAAAATGACAACCGGCACGGATTCTGAGACGGAAAACCCTGTGTCACAGACCTACTAGAGTTTTTTGACAAGGTGACGGCAGTTAGATAAGAGAGAGAGAGAGAGAGGGGGGGTGGGTAGACTGCGTTCTCTTGGACTGTACGAAGGCTTTCGACACAGGTCCACACGAGAGATAAGTGAAAAATCTGGAGGGCCAGGCAGGTATAACAGGGAAGGCACTGCAATAGATCAGAGATAACCTGACGTGAAGGCATCAGCGAGTCACGGTATGTGACGAGGTGTTAAAGTTGGCGTCTGTGACGAGCGGAGTCACACAGGCGTCAGTCTTAGGACCGGTGCTGTTTCTGGTATATATGAACGACATGACGGAAGGAATAGACTAAGAAGTGTCCCTGTTTGCAAGCTTTGTGAAGTTAATGAGGAAAATTCAATCGGAGGAGGACAAGGCAGGACTACAAAGGGATCTGGACAGGCTGCAGGCTTGGTCTAGCAACTGGCTCCTAGAGTTCAAACCTCACCAAGTGCAAAGTCATGAAAATCGGGGAAAGGGAAAGAAGAGTACAAATCTCAATGAAGGAGAGTACAAATTTCACTGAAGGAAAGAGTATAAATCTCACTGAAGGAAAAGAACCTTGGAGTCTGTATAATACCGAGCACATCTTCCCAGGCGGATATCAGCTGAATAACTGCTTTATCATATGGGCGACTAGCGAACCTAAGAATAGCATTCCAGCATCTCAGTAAGGAGTCGTTGCGGACCCTCTACACTGTGTACGTCAGGCCATTGTTGGAGTATCCAGCTTCAATTTGGAACCCACGACAAGCACGGCAGGGAACTAGAGAAGGTGTAAAGGTTTGCAACAAGACTAGTCCCGGAGTTAGGGGACATGTCTTACAAGGAGAGATTAAGGTAACTCGATCAGACGATACTGGAGGACAGTAGGGACAGGTGGGACATATTAACGACATATAAAATACTGAGAGGAATCGACAGGGTGGACAGGGAGAGGATGTTCCAGAGATGGGACACAGCACCAAGGGGTCACAATTTGAAGTTAAAGATTTGGATGAGTCACAGGGATGTTAGGAAGTATTTCTTCAGTCATTGACTTGTCAGGAAGTGGAATAGTTTGGAAAGTGAGGTAGTGGAGGCAGGTACCATACATATATTTAAGAAGAGGTATGATAAAGCTCAAGGAGCAGAGAGTAGACCTTGTGCAAGGTTACAAAGGGACCTGGACCAGGATACAAGCCTGGTCCAGCAACTGGCTCCATGAATTTAACCCTGCCAAATGAAAAGTCATGAAGATCGGGGAAGGGCAAAGAAGAACGCTGACACAGTATAGACTAGGTGGCCAAAGACTGCAAACCTCACTCAAGGAAAAAGATAACTGCTGCAGCGTACAGGCGTCTGGCAAACCTAAGGATAGCGTTCCGATACCTCAGTAAGGAATCATTCAAGACTCTGTACACAATTTACGTCAGGCCCATACTGGAGTATGCAGCACCGGTTCGGAACCCACACCTGGTCAAACACGTCAAGAAATTAGAGAAAGCGCAAAGGCTTGCAACAAGACTAGTCCCAGAGCAAAGGAGACTGTCCTACGAAGAAAGGTTAAGGGAAATTGGCCTGGCGACACTGGAGGACAGGAGGGTCAGGAGAGACAAGGTGGACAAAGACAGTAAGTTCCAGAGATGGTACACAGAGCCAAGGAATCACAATTAGAAGCTGAAGACTTAGATGAGTCAAAGGGATGTTAGGAAGTATTTCTTCAGTCATAGAGTTGTCAGGCAGTGGAATAGCCTGACGTAGTGGAGGCGGGAACCATACATAGTTTTAAGACGAGGGCTGATAAAGCTCAGGGAGCAGGGAGAGAGAGGACACAGTAGCAATCAGTGAAGAGGCGGGGCCAGGAGCTATGACTTCACCTCTGCAACCACAATTGATGAGTACACATAGGTGAGTACACACACACAAGCACACACACACACACACACACACACACACACACACACACGCACACAAGCACACACACACACACACACACACACACACACACACACACACACACACACACACACACACACACACACACACACACACACACACACACACACACACACACACACACACACACACACAAAGAAGTACAGAACGCAAAGGACCCAGGAGAATCAGGAGAGCAGTCGTAGAACCAGAAATGAATATGCACAAGTAAGAAGGGAGGCCCAACGACAATATGAAAATGACATGTACAAGACAGGTATACAATACCGACAAGATGAAAGTTAAGACACTTGTGCAACATCTGGTTATCTTTATTGTAGACGTTTCGCCATCCAGTGTCTTTATCAATACAGATTCTTGGACATAATTAGAAAACAGAAGAACTAAACACCACCTCCAAGGCTGAGGGACTGATTACCTCATCTTTTGTATATAGTTATTCTGTCGGTATTGTATACCTGTCTTGTACAACTTGTCAGACACTGCAGCATCATGGAATCTTGGTTCAGAGGGCATCTGCATGACCTTCACGGCTGCTGCAACTATCCCATCTATTTGGGTAGGACCTACTTCCACTACGAGGGCATAGTCACTACCAGTGACTATGCCCTCGTCTGCTACACGTCCCTATTCACTGATGCTAGGCTATATAAGTGCCAGTCTTCTTGCTTGTGCTTCAGAATCTCTACAACCACAGTGCTCTAAACACCACCTCCAAAGCTGAGGGACTGATTACCTCAACTTTTGTATATAGTTCTTCTGTTTTCTAATTATGTCCAAGAATCTGTATTGATAAAGCCACTGGATGGCGAAACGTCTACAATAAAGATAACCAGATGTTGCACAAGTGTCTTAACTTTCATCATGAAAATCTGACCCGAAGCTGTTGTACAGCCACATAAGAAGGAGAACAACAGTCAAGGACCAGGTAATCAGAGTAAAGAAGGAAAGAGGGAAGGCTCACAAGAAACGACTAAGAAGTATGTGAGGAATTCAACATGAAATTCAAAGAAGAGTTCACAGAAGAGGCAGAAGGGACTCCAGAAAGAAGGAGAGGAAAGGGTACACCACCAAGATTTGGACACAATACATACAACCGAGGAAGAAGTGAAGAGGCTGCTGAGCGAGCTAAACACCTCAAAGGCGATTGGGCCAGATAAATCTCTCAATGGGACCTGAGAGAGGGAGCAGAGACACTATGTGTACTCCTAACAACAACACGTCTAACAAAACAGGGAAATTACCTGAGGTATGGAAGAGAGCAAATGTGGTCCTAATTTTTAAAAAAAGGAGACGGACAAGAAGCACTCAACTATAGACCAGTGTTACTGACTTGTATAGTATGCAAAGTCATGGAGAAGATTATTAAGAGAAGAGTGATGGAACACCAAGAAAGAAATGAGCTTATCAACAACAACCAACACAGTTTCAGGGACGGGAAATCCTGTGACACGAACCTACTGGAGTTCTATGACAGGGTGACAGCAGTGAGACAAGAGAGAGAGGAGTGGGTAGATTGCATTTTCTTGGACTGTAAGAAGGTGTCTGACACAGTTCTATACAAGAGATTAGTGCAAAAACTGGAGGATCAGGCAGGGATAACAGGGAAGGCACTTCAATGGATAAGAGAAAATCTGTCAGGAAGACAGTAGTGAGTCATGGTACGAGGCGAGGTGTCAGAGTGGGGGCCCTGTGACAAGTGGGATTCCACAGGAGTCAGTCCTAGAAACGGTGCTGTTTCTGGTATTCATGAACGACATAACGGAAGGAATAGACTCCTAAGTGTCCCTGTTTGCAGATGATGTGAAGTTGATGAGAAGAATTCAATCGGACGAGGCCAAAGCAGAACTACAAATGGATTTGGACAGGCTGCAGGCCTGGCTCCTGGAGTTCAACTTCACCAAGTGCAAAGTCATGAAGACTGGGGAAGGGTAAAGAAGACCGCAGACGGAGTACAGTCTAAAGGGTCAGAGACTACAAACCTCACTAAAGAAAAAAAATCTTGGAGTGAGAATAACACCAGGAGCATCTACTGAGGTGCACATCAACCAAATAACTGCTGCAGCATATGGGCGCCTAGCAAACCTCAGAGCAGCATTCCACCATTTTAATAAGGAATCGTTCAGGACCCTGTACACTGTGTATGTTAGGCCCATATTCGAGTAGGCAGCACCAGATTGGAACACATATCTAGCCAAGCACATAAAAGAAACTAGAGAAAGTGCAAAGGTTTGCAACAAGATTAATCCCAGAGCTAAGGGGTATGTCCTACGAGGAGAGGTTAAGGGAAATCGACCTGACGACACTGAAGGACAGGAGAGATAGGGGGTGACACGATAACGACATATAAAATACTGAGAGGAATTGACAAGGTGGACAGTGACAGACTATTCCAGTGATGGGACACAGCAACAAGGGGACACAGTTGGAAGTTGAAGACACAAATGAATCACAGGGATGTTAGGAAGTATTTCTTCAGTCATAGAGTAGTCAGGAAGTGGAACAGTCTAGTAAGAGATGTAGTGGAGGCAGGAGCCATTCATAGCTTTAAGCAGAGATATGATAAAGCTCATGGTTCATGGAGAGTGACCCAGTAGCGGCCAGTGAAGAGGCGGGGTCATCAGCTATGACTCTACCCTTGCAACCACAACTAGGTGAGTACACACACACACACACACACACACACACGCGCGCGCGCGCGCGCGCTCCCAGATACAGTACGAAAACAATCATAGCATGGAAAGTCAAGTGTGACCCAAAACTGCTGTATAGCTACTTTAGGAGGAAGATAACAGTAAAAGACCAGGTGATCAGGCTGAGGAAAGAAGGTGGGGAACTTACAAGAGATCATCAAGAGGTATGTGAGGAGCTCAACATGAAGTTCAAGGAGGTATTTACATTAGAGATAGGAAGGGCTCTGAGAAGGCAGCACAGAGGGAAACACCGCAATCTGAAACACATCCCTTGAAACTGGGCAACTGCCTAAGGTTCTAAGATGGCAAATGTAGTCCCCATTCATAAGAAAGAAGACAGAAACGAGGCCCTAAACTAGAGAAAAGTGTCACTGACGTGAATAGTATGCAAAGTTATGCAGAGAATTATCAAGAGTAGAGTGGTGGAGCACCTGCAATGGAACAAGCATATAAACGACAACCAGCACGGATTCATGGAAGGCAAATCCTGTGTCACAAACTTTCTGGAGATTTATGACAAGGTAACAGAGGTAAAACACGAGAGAGAGTGGTGGGTTGATTGCGTTTTCCTGAACTGCAGGAAGGCCTTCAACACAGTTCTTCACAAGAGATTAGAGTAGAAGCTGGAGGATCAGACAGGTATAACAGGAAGAGCACTGCAATGGATCAGAGAATACCTGACAGGGAGGCAACAACGAGTCATGGTACGTGATGAGGTATCACAGTGATGAAGTATCATGTGCATGACATGACGGAAGGGATAGACTCAGAAGTGTCCCTGATCGCAGATGACGTGAAGTTAATGAGGAGAATTAAATCAGATAAGGATCAGGCAGGACTACAAAGAGGCCTAGACAGGCTGAACACCTGGTCCAGCAACAGGCTTCTCGAATTCAATCCTGCCAAATGCAAATTCATGAAGATTGGGGAAGGGCAAAGAAGACCACAGACAGAGTATAGGCTAGGTGGCAAAAGGCTGCAAATCTCACTCAAGGAGCACGTCTCCGGAAGCTCACATTAACCACATAACTGCTGCAGCATATGGGCGAATGACATACCTGAGAATAGCTTTCCGATACCTTAGTTAGGAATCGTTGAAGACTCTGTACACTGTGTACGCCAGGCCCATACACGAGTATGCAGCACCAGTTTGGAACCCACACCTGGTCAAGCACATTAAGAAATTATAGAAAGTGTAAAGGTTTGCGACAAGGTTACTTCCGGAGCTTAAGGGAATGTCCTACGAAGAAAGGCTGAGGGAAATCGGCCTGACGACACTGGAAGACAGGAAGATCAGAGGAGACATGATATCGACATACAAAATACTCAAAGGAATAGATAAGGTGGACATAGACAGGATGTTCCAGAGAGGGGACACAGAAACAAGGGGTCACAATTGGAAGCTGAAGACTCAGGCGAGTCACAGGGACGTTAGGAAGTAT
This sequence comes from Cherax quadricarinatus, assembly GCF_038502225.1. Classification (NCBI taxonomy): domain Eukaryota; kingdom Metazoa; phylum Arthropoda; class Malacostraca; order Decapoda; family Parastacidae; genus Cherax; species Cherax quadricarinatus. The sequence continues at coordinate 15,492,055 of NC_091381.1, forward strand.
TTCTTCAATCATAGAGTCGTCAGGAAGTGGAATAGCCTAGCAAGTGAAGTAGTGGAGGCAGAAACCATACATAGTTTTAAGAAGAGGTATGACAGGAAGTGGAATAGTCTAGCAGGGAGAGAGAGGACCCAGTAGCAATCAGTGAAGAGGCGGAGCAGGGAGCTATGACTCGACCCCTGCAACCACAAATTGGTGAGAACAAATAGGTGAGTAAACGCACACACACACACACACACACACACACACACACACACACACACACACACACACACACACACACACACACACACACACACACACACATACACACACATACACACACACATACACACAGTCTCGATCCCTGCAACGACAATTAAGTGAGTACACTTAGGTGATTAAACACGAAGTCACACACACACACATACACATATGCGCACACACACACACACACACACACACACACACACACACACACACACACACACACACACACACACACACACACACACACACACACACACACAAACGCACACACACACATATGCACGCACACACACACACACACAATTTTCAGGGGAAGATTGGTGGAGCATCTAGAATGGAATAAGCTTGTCAACGACAGCCAGCATGGTTTCATGGGCTGGAAATCCTGTGCCTCAAACCTACTGGAGCTCAATGACAGGGTGACGTCTGTAAGACAAGAGAGAGAGAGGGGTGGGTACATTGCATTTTCTTGGACTGTAAGAAGGCGTTTGACACAGTTCCACACAAGAGATTAGCGCGGAAGATGTCGGACCAGGCAGAGGTAACAGGGAAGGCACTACAATGGATCAGGGAATACCTGTCAGGTAGACAGCAGCGAGTCATGGTAAGTGGCGAGGTGTCAGAGTGGTTGCCTGTAACGAGCGGGGTGCCACAGGGATCAATCCTAGGACAGGTACTGTTTCTGCTATTTGTGAACGACATGAAAGGAATAGAATCCGAAGTATCCCTATTTGCAGATGACGTGATGTTGAAGAGAAGAATTAAATCGGACGAGGACCAGGCAGAACTACAGAGGGATCTGAACAGAATACAAGCCTGGTCCCGCAACTGTCTTCTCGAGTACAACCCCACCAAGTGCAAAGTCATGAAGATTGGGGAAGGGCAAATAAGACCACAGACAGTACACTCTGGTGGGCCACAGCCTACAAACCTCACTCAAGGAAAAGGGTCTTGGTGTGTGTATATCACAGGGAACATCTGCTGAGGCGCACATCAACCAAATACCTGCTGCAACATATGGGCTCCTGGCAAACCTAAGAACAGCATTCCGACATCTAAAAAAAGATTCATTCAGGACCCTGTACACTGTGTACGTTAGGCCCATTTTGGAGTATGCAGCGTCAGTTTGGAACCCTCACATAGTCAAGGATGTAAGGAAACTAGAGAAAGTGCAAGGGTTTGCAACAAGACTGGTCCCTGAGATAAAGGGTATGTCCTACGCGGAGAGATTAAGAGAAATCGATCTGGCGACACTGGAAGACAGGAGAGATAGAGGGGATATGATAACGACATATCAAATACTGTGAAGTATAGAAAAGGTGGACAGAGACAGAGATGGGACATAGCATCAAGGGGTCACACCTGGAAGTCGAAGACTCAGATGAATCACAGGGATGTTAGGAAGTATTTCTTCAGTCACAGAGTAGTCAGGAAGTGGAATAGCCTGGGTAGTGATGTGGTGGAGGCAGGATCCATACATAGCTTTAAGAAGAGTATGATAAAGTTCACGGAGCGGGAAGAGTGACTGAGTAGCCTCCAGTTGAAGAGGCGGGGCCAGGAGCTGTGACTCGACCCCCGCAACAGCAACACACACACACACACACACACACACACACACACACACACACACACACACACACACACACACACACACACACACACACACACACACACTCACACACACACACACACACACACACACACACACACACACACACACACACACACACACACACACACACACGCACACGCACACACTGGAACTGAGTCTCGACCCCTGCAACCACAATTAGGTGAGTACACATTGACTTGTAAGGAAGTGGAACAGTCTGGAAACTGAGGTAGTGGAGGCAGGTGCCATACATATCTTAAAGAAGAGGTATGATGTAACTCATAAAGCAGAGAGTAGACATTGTGGCGACCAGTTAAGAGGCTGGACCAGGAACCGAGTCTCGATCCCTGCAACGACAATTAGGTGAGTACACATATACTCACAAATCAAACAATGGTCTCTCTCTCTGTCTCTCTCTTTGTCTGTCTGTCTGTCTGTCTGTCTCCCTCTATTTCTCTCCTCTCTCTCTCTCTCTCTCTCTCTCTCTCTCTCTCTCTCTGAACATCTGCCCGGTTCACAAAATCTTTCACCCGCACGATCTTCTCGCGTGCTCCTGAGCAATGTTTTGGCTCTCGCAGCTTCGCTTTCTCACACCACAACGACGAAAAACAAAAATACAAAACCGAAAATCAAAAAATTGCTTGGACAGCACAATGAATTACACGTGAAAGTAATCTACATATTTCGGATACAGTGAGATCCCCTCTTTAAATAATGAAATCAACAGACCTCAGCTTGCTATTTTTATCTATATCATGTTTTATGTTTTAACTTACTAGTCACTGATATGTGTTAATGCGACTATAAATCGAAGAAGGTGTATAAGTTTTTTCTTTCTGTTAATGTTAGAAAGAGAAAAATAAAGCCGAGTTCGACAATATATCAAGAATATAATCACCCACCAAGGAAGAACATAATTCCTTCAGCTGGATGGAAAAAAATATACTTAACTGTTACACGTGTGTAACAGTTAAGTATCTTTATTTCGAAACGTTTCACATACACATTGAAACTGTGTCTGCTACATAGTTTAGAACACTAAAGTTCAAGCATCAGAATGGAGACATATAATGCCGAAGGTGAGGCGCAGAAAATCTTTAATACGGCAGAAGAAGAGTGCCTCAATAGTGCCCATTAGTGTCTCACTTATCTTTTTGTCGGAATTGTATATCATTAATATTATATTCACATTCCATTTGTTAGAAGTAACATGATCGCCTTAGCTAGGAGGAAAGAATAAATTCCTCCCAGCTAGATGGAAAGAAGACTCCACTATCTAAGAGAAAAGAACAAGAATAACTGAGCTAGTGGTAAAGAACAGAATTTCACAGCTAGTTAGAAGAAACATGTTCCACCCTGGAAGGAGCAGGGACTAATATCCTTCAGACATGCAGAATGAAAAAAAAGATCCCCAAGCTAACAGGAAAGGACTAGAATGTCCCAGTTAGGAGGAAGGAACACGGTTTCCAGCAAGGAGGAAGGAGCAAGACCCCACAGCTAGGAAGAAGGGAAGATATTTTCTCACTAAGGAAGAAGGAGCAAGAATCTCCTGTCTTGAATATGAATGAGATTTCACCTCGCGTAATTAAGATGATATATTGCAAAGAAGGTCTCCAGCTCTCCACCTAGAGCGCGAAACTGCTCTCTCCATAGTAACGTATAAGCATAGAGAGTATTGCTTGTGCTTTCAAGAGAAACATTCCAAAATTGGTAGTGTAAGAATTTTCATTGAGACAACCTATTCTTAATGTAACATTATCAGGTTAGTTTCTCATGAGCTTCATGGTGAGGCTTCCCCATGGCTACATACCTTGATTGCTTGACACGAATTACTTTGAAATGCTCGGTGTTTAAATGTTTACCTCAGCAACGGTTGCAAAACATTTATATGTTTGCAGTAAGTCGCCAATTACTTTCAACCTTTGCTTCTCGATATGGAACTTGTCGAGCATCACAATACTATTACTATAACGTATTTATTCACGAAGAGCAAAAGAAATGAAAGGAGAATATAATGATCACCAAAAGTGGGAAAATGTGATAAATCTCAAAATGGCTGGCCCATACCAGAAAGTGGAGGAAACAATATTTCTTCCTTGCTCAATAAATGTCTTAACCAGAAGATTTTGGTCATGCCAATCGTAAAAGTTTAGAAGATGTGACCATTTCTTTGTCATCTTCTTGAATCAGAAAGGCTCCGCAAAGAGACCCATTAGATCCTCACTTTTGCCACATTTCTAGATGGATTATAGTAAAACATTTACAAGCATATCATAATACCGTGGCTGGAACACTTCACATCCCACACTAGGAGAGGGAAACTTATGATGATGTTCCGGTCTGACTTGGACCTTTAACAAGTCACACTAAATTGATACGGAATAGTCAGAGTGTATATTTGAGCGAATAGAGGAAGGAGTGAGTGGTAGAGACAGTGGAGGTAAAGGTAGTAATAGTAGTATTGGTGAAGGACATAGAATAAATACGGAAGTAGTATTAGTATAGGTAGCAGGAGTGGTAATAGAAGGAAGAGTAAAGAGCAGGGAGCAGTTGAAGAAGTAATGGTAAATGAAATGGTGAAGAATAGTAGTTGTGAATGAGTAATAACTGTCACAACTGAACGTAAAAATGACATAAAAAGACCCAAGACAGAACGAATGGGAGATGAAGTATTAGTAGTAATAGTAGCTCTGCAACTGCTGCTACTAATACAACAGCTACTGTCTTCGATCTTTGTTTTCTTTCCCCATTCACTTGTGACCACTTCTACCCCGTCCCCCACTATCACTTCACCCTTACTTATATTACTGCTGCTTCTACTACGACCTCATGAATACTACTACAGCCTCTGCTGCTACCTTTACTACTAGTAGTTCTGCTGCTATTCTGTGCCCTCCACTAACTACCCCAACTTTCCCTAACATTACTACTACAAGTTTTGACGCTACTTACATCATTATTTAAAAGAGTTCCAGCCGATGACTTAGTGTTTACTCTGTGAAAATTTATGCATGTATAATTTACTACTCCTTGTGTCTAAAATTATTGTATTAAACCTTATATTAATTAAAGATGCAAAGTTTGTGTTTAATGGAAAATTTTCTTTCATCGGGCGTCAATAATTTGTACATTTAATGTTTTGTGTGAGATGTGATGAATGGTTTAGAAAACGGACAAGTTGAAGAATTGAGACACTTATGCAACACATGGGAATCTTTATTGAAGAAACGTTTCGCCACACAGTGACTTCATCAGTCCAATTGGACTGATGAAGCCACTGTGTGGCGAAACGTTTCTTCAATAAAGATTCCCATGTGTTGCATAAGTGTCTCAGTTCTTCACATCTAATGTTTTGAAGCCAAATTGCTTAACAGAATCTTCCGGAAAAGCAGATATTCTATCCTTAACTGACAAAGAAAATAGATTTAAACAAGTTTCGTCTAGAATCAATTTATCTTGCTCTATACATAACATTCACGGTTGAGTTTAAAAAAATCACTCATTACCACTCTTAAATGTATTAATTAATAAACGAGAACAAGAATTAAAATTCAGTCTTCGATGAAAACCTTCTAAAATTAGACATCTAATATCTGCTTATATGTACACTATAATTGATCACATCCTGATAGGTTTAAATATTCTATGTTATTCTCCAAATTCTTCAGAACTCTGTTTAATTGAGGCCAAGAGTTCATAGATGAAGAAGTAATGAAAATATACGAAATAGCATATAAAGAAATTTGTATTGAAAATTCGTTTATATTTTTAGAAATAAATTTTACTGCCAGGAAAAGGACAAAGAACCATTCTCGACCAGGAATATGCTTCTTCTAACCACTGAAAACTTTCTTGAAATTTCTTCTTTACTTATGAATCTCTAAATCAAAGTTATATAAATATGAGAAAGTTTTAACAAACAAAACAATGGAAGAACAAAATATTATAGAAGCGAACTTTATAAAATATAATGGTGAATACATTTTCAATTTAAGTCAAGTATTGAACTTAATCCATGCATAATATATATGAAATTTGCGAAGGGCTGTGTAAATAAAAACAAAATAATTTCTAATTAGCCTTTCACGATTTACCTGACTAGAAAACTGAGAGAATCACATTACCTGACATATCACTCTTCACCTGACTATAAAACCGAGAATAATGGAGGTGAACTGCAGTAAACTTACTAGACAGTTTTCACTGAACGAGATAATCTACATGTCAGGCGAAAATTCTGCTATATAAGACTTCTGTTATTTTGTTGCCTTTACTATTCCTTCATAATGTTATGATTATCAATGAATAAACAAAAGAATGGATGGGGTATTAAGCCGAGGTTCTGATATATTTATTTATTTGTCGTACTAAATAAACCAAACTTGCCGAATCGGTCGAACTTCCTTAAAAAAATTAACTTTTCCCCAAAAAATTCTTTTGCAGAGTGATAGTTAATTTTCATTATTGACAATGATATAAATATTTTTATTTTAAGAACAAAACTAAAATAGAAAACTCACCAAACTTAACAAACGTTAACATAATTTTATTTTAGCTAACTTCTGCTATGTATACCATAGGTAATTTTAAATTTATTTAATATTACTTAAAATAAATTATATATATATTTTTGTGATGCTCAGATTGAATTTGGCCGAGTTATGGCTGCTACTAATTTTCATTCTGGCTATTTGAGAGAAAACTGACTTGTCAAATAGACCAAACTCACATGTTTGGCTCAAATGGCTTAAATGCCTGGAATTCCAGGAAGCGTGCAAGAGTGTTAGATAGGAGCGAGTGGAGACAAATGGATTTTATGAGATGATGTGATACTGGAGTGTGTGCAAACTAACATTTATGAAGGGATTCAGGGAGACCTGCAAGCCTGTTTCCCTGAGGTAAAGCACCTGCACTCTCAAAGACGGGCGTTGATGTTGCAGTTTTTTATATCTGTAGTGCAGGAGCATCTTTGGCAAGACAGTGATGGAGTGAATGATTAGGGTGTTTCATCTCTTTTCGAGTAACTCTGCCTTGGTGGGAAACGATATATATATATATATATATATATATATATATATATATATATATATATATATATATATATATATATAAATATATATATATATATATATAAATATATATAAATATATATATATATATATAAATATATATATATATATATAAATATATATATATATATATATATATATATATATATATATATATATATATATATATGTCGTGCCGAATATGTAAAACTGGTCAATTAGCAAGAACTCATTTAAAATTAAGTCCTTTCTGAAATTTTCTTTTATACGTTTAAAGATATATTTTTTTCATTAATATTAATGTAAAAATTTTTAATTTTGCACCAAAAGTATCTTAGAAAACTTACCTAACCTTATTATAACAAGAACAATTTATTTTAGCCTAACCCAACTAAATATATTTTAAATGCGTTTACAATAATTTAATACTAAACAAACACAGTGAAATATATTCTTTTCGTTAGGTTCAGAATGATTTTGGCGAAATTATTGCATACACAAATTTTCACTTGTCCTATATGGCAAGATGAGCGTTGCTATTTAAGCCAAGATCGCAAGTTCTGCCTATTCGGCACGACATATATATATATATATATATATATATATATATATATATATATATATATATATATATATATATATATATATATATATATATATATATATATATATATACATACATATACATATAATATTCCTGTACCTTAATTAGATGAACTTTTGCTTACAAGCAAAGACATGATTTTTCATTTCAATATCTTTTCAGAAAATGTCACCCTAAATGAAAAAGAACGAGTAACGAAAACAAGTAACTTGAATGCATATAGCATGTAATATTAATAACAAATAAAACAGCTTACAGCATCTTCGTTATCATGTTTATACATATACCACTACTTATTGTTTAGAATAAACCGAAGTTGCAGTTTGTTTTTGTTTCTGCAGGCAACATACAGTTCCTACATAACTTTGGTTGCACGTTCAGCACACTGATACTTCTTGGTATATTGAGTGTGGACGGCTCCTGCTTCCAGTGATTTTTCATTGAGTTCTGTACATTTTTGTAAGGTTTCAATATTTTTGACAAATTCTTGAAGTCATTATCATCGTACATCTGATCAGTAAACCAATAATCTGTCCAGGTGTATGAAATGAATCCGCATACCTTCTCCAAAGTCTTCCATTTTGTAGGTATAAGAATGACTACAAGAATATCTAGAATGGCTCTTGAAATCCACCTGGCATTGCTGATGTTTGGAATTTTCTGAAAGTTAATCAAAAGAAAGTGCCCTTTTTCTTCAAAGAATCTAAACACTCATGTAAGATGGAACAAAAACCTCATATCATCTCTCCATCCTGATTTATGGAGGATCTCTTCTGTTCCATTAACAAACTTTACCTTCAGTTTCTCATAATTCTTCACCAGTTGAGATGAAAATGGATATTCGATGTTTGGAGAACTGGTTTTAGCACCAAGATTTTCATCCATTCCCAAACAGAGAATCGTGTCCGGAACGTGGTGCTGACAACTGATAAACTGTGGTTTGCTAATCCACTTCTCTGAGAACATTCGTTGCAATTTGACAACAGCTCTACTCTTTTACCCTGTGTTAAAGTTTGTTGTACCAGCAATGATCATCTTTATTGTACTCCATAAGTTGTATTCATCATTAAGTTTTGCCATTCATTCACCAATAGTTTCAGCCTTGTCATCTTTTATATGCAGTGCATCCAGATTTACTTCGTTTTTTTTTTTCATTTTTACGTATTAATACCTGATACTCAGTGGCATGAATGTCAAATATTGACAATAAAACCCACACTGTGAAATACAATGAGAAAATGATAACAACAATAATAGACGCCGTTAACTAGAGTTGCCAATTAGTACTTTCCTGAGTTTCTACGTATGAGTAGTAACGCAAATAAATGGTGATTCATAGTTTTTATTTAGGAGTGAACTTTTTTGAAAACTGAGAGAAATAAGGGATTTTTTTTATTGTTTTTTAAACAAAAGTTCATCGATTTATGACACAGGAGGTGTTTTAGTTGGGAAAAAGTAAAAAAGATTCAACCCTATATATATATATATATATATATATATATATATATATATATATATATATATATATATATATATATATATATATATATATATATATATATATATATATATATATATATATATATATATATATATATATAATTACATAATATGGCACAGAAGATTTAAGAAATACATTGTTAATATAAAGGTGGCATATACGGTACATGTTGTTACGTGTGTATCACCGATTATAAGGCGAAAATCTCATCCAGCTCCTCAGAGCTGGGGCGTGTGCCCAAAATACAGCAGGCATTACCCCTTTGAACAGCCGCACTGAGCCGCTGGAACAGAAAACTAGCTGCCCTGGGATCCCTAGTTACCCTGATGAATATATATATATATATATATTTATATATATATATATATATATATATATATATATATATACATATATATATATATATATATATATATATATATATATATATATATATTTATATATATATATATATATATATATATATATATATATATATATATATATATATATATATATATATATATACACTGATCTCTGGTCGAAGGAGACTCGAGCCTACGAACCTTGGAACAAGGTACGCAGTGCTATACCATTCTCACCACACTAGACAATACCTTGGCACCTAGCACAATGCTACACGTTGTTCCAAGGCAGCCAACTTTCAGGGAGAAGGCTTACAGCTTTTCATCTCATCCCCTGCATGCATCAGCCTTACGAGAGATTTTAACAATGCAAGGAATTCACAAGAGCAGGCGAAATATACACAAACACTGATCTCTGGCCGAAGGAGACTCGAGCCTACGAACCTTGGAACAAGGTACGCAATTGGACAATACCTTGGCATCTAGCACAATGCTGCACGTTGATCCAAGGCAGCCAGCTTTCAGGGAGAAGGCTTACAGCTTTTCATCTCATGTCTTGTAATGCAGGGAACATGTCTTGTGATGAAGGGAACATGTCTTGTGATGCAGGGAACATGTCTTGCGATGCAGGGAACACGTTTTGTGATGCAAGGAACACGTCTTGTGATGCAGGGAACACGTCTTGTGATGCAAGGAACATGTCTTGTGATGCAGGGAACATGTCATGTGATGCAGGGAACACGTCTTGTGATGCAAGGAACATGTCTTGTGATGCAGGGAACATGTCTTGTGATGCAGGGAATATGTCTTGTGATGCAGGGAACATGTCTTGTGATGCAGGGAACATGTCTCGTGATGAAGGAAACATGTCTTGTGATGTAGGGAACATGTCTTATGATGCAGGGAACACGTCTTGTGATGCAAGGAACATGTTTTGTGATGTAGGGAACATGTCTTGTGATGCAGGGAACATGTCTTGTGATGCAGGGAACATGTCTTGTGATGCAGGGAACATGTCTTGTGATGCAGGGAACATGTCTTGTGATGCAGGAAACATGTCTAGTGATGCAGGGAACATGTCTTGTGATGCATGGAACATAAGAACATAAGAAAGGAGGAACACTGCAACAAGCCTACTGACCCATGAGAAGCAGGTGCATGTCACCCCCCGGCCAAGAACAATGACCACCTAGTCAGGTCACTTCCACTTAAGGAAGGAGCACGGCAGCAGACCTGGTAGCATAAGCTAGTCAGGTCCAACTCACACCCACCCACACCCACTCATGTATTTATCCAACCTACTTTTAAAAGTACACAAGGTCTTAACTTTTATGACGGTACTCGGGAGTTTGTTCCATTCGTCCATAACTCTATTACGAAACCAGTTCTTTCCTACGTCCTTCCTGAATCTGATCTTTTCCAGCTTGAAACCATTGCTGCGAGTCCTGTCCTGGATGGATATTTTCAGCACGCTATTTACATCCCCTTTATTTATTCCTGCTTTCCATTTATACACCTCATCATATCCCCCCTAATTCTACGCCTTTCCAGGGAGTGCAGATTCAGGGCCCTCAGTCTATCCTCATAGGGAAGATTTCTGATACATGGGATCAGCTTTGTCATCCTTCTCTGTACGTTTTCCTGTGAATTTATATCCATTCTGTAGTGTGTTGACCAGAACTGAGCAGCATAGTCTAAATGAGGCCTAATCAAGGATATATAGAGTTGAAGAACAACCTGAGGACTTCTATTATTAATACTTCTTGATATGAAGCCAAGGATTCTGTTAGTTTTATGTACTGATGTCTTGGTTTCAGATTACTGTTAACCAGAACTCCTGAATCTTTTTCGCAATTAGTAGTATTAAGATCTACATTATTTAGTTTATATGTGGCATGGTTATTGTCCTGTCCAACATTTAGAACTTTGCATTTGTCTATATTAAACTGCATCTGCCACTTCTCCGACCACTGCATCAGTCTATTCAAATCATTCTGGAGTGTACTAATGTCCTCAATAGAATGAATTGAACGGCCTATATTGGTGTCATCGGCAAATTTGCTTATGTCGCTATTTATTCGCTCATCTATATCGTTCATGTAAATTGTGAACAACAAGGGGCTCAACACTGACCCTTGTGGAACACCGCTTGTGACGTGCCCCTATTCTTATTTCTCCCCATTTATGCAAACTCTTTGCTGCCTATTCGTCAGCCATGCCTCAACCCATGAAAAAATTCTCCTCCTATTCCCTCTGCCTTAAGTTTCCTCAAAAGTCTCTGATGTGGAACACTATCGAAAGCTTTACTGAAGTCCACATACACAATATCATATTCAATACCATGTTCTACCTCATCAAACACCTTAGCGAGAAGAGTTAGTAAATTCGTAAGACAGGAACGCCCCTTAGTAAAACCGTGTTGAGATTCATTTATCAATTTATGCCTATCAAGATGGCTACGAATTGCCTCGGCAATTATTGATTCCATAAGTTTTCGCACTGTGGAGGTAAGGCTTATTGGTCTATAGTTCGAAGCTAAGGACCTGTCACCTTCCTTGTAAATACGTATTACAATTACCATTTTCCACTTATCAGGCACTATGCCAGTTTGTAGTGATATGTTGAAAAGATTAGCCATAGGTTTGCAAAGTTCCTCTTTACATTCTTTTAAAACCCTTGCAAACAATTCATTAGGGCCTGGGAAGTTGTTAGGTTTTATTTTCTCAATTTGTCTGAGGACCATATCACTAGTCACTGCAATCGTGCATAGTTAATTATCGTCCTGTTCTTCATAATTTATTATTTATGGAATTTCGCTTCTATATTCCTGAGTAAAAACTAAGAGAAAGTAAGAATTGAAAGTTTCACACATATCCCTATCACTGTCAGTGATCTCACCTGAGCTACTCTTAAGTGGACCAATCTTGTCTCTAACATTATTTCTGTATACCTAAAAGAACCCTTATGGGTTAGTCTTCGAATCCCTTGCGACCTTAGCCTCATAATCCCTTTCAGCTTTTCTTATTCTTTTTTTTTATTTCTCTCTTTAATTGAATTTATTGATTTCTTAACTGCCCATCCCCTCTTTTGATACGTCTAAAAATCCCTCTCTTTTGACCAATGAGATGTTTTAATCTTTTGCTCATCCATTTGGGATCATTTTTGTTACATCTAATTTCCCTACTCGTAACAAAAGTTGACTGAACAGCTAGAACTATGCTCTGAAAAACGTCATATTGGCAACCAACATCAGCTAGCTGACCCATAGTCAGTTCATCCCAATTTAGCCCACCCAGGAAATTGTTTCAGTCCCATGAAATCAGCCAATCGAAAGTCTGGGACAGAGACTTGATTACAGTTTACTGCGTAATTCCATAATATATTGAAACTAAGTGATTTGTGATCGCTTTCCCCAAGCTCAATATTAACCTCAAGATTATTAATTAGTGAATATTTGTTGGCAAGAACCCAGTCAAGCAGATTGTTTCCTCTAGTTGGTTCTGTCGCAAACTGTTATAAAAAGCAATCCTGAACTGTATCAACAAAGTCACTATACTTAACATTTCCTGCTAAATTGTTCCAGTTAATTTGTCCAAAGTTAAAATCCCCCATTAACACAACATTTTCATATCTAGACGCCTTATGAATTTCGTCCCATAACAGCTTACTGCACTCCCTATCAAGGTTAGGGGACCTATATATCACACTCAAAATCAGTTTATCATACCCTTCGAGGAACTGTAGCCAAACAGATTCTGTGATCGATGTTTCTAATCTTATATCATGTCTAACACAACAATTTAAATTATCTCTGACAAACATCGCCACTCCACCGCCCTTCCTGTTGATCCTATCAGTGTGGAATACTTCATAACCTTTTATGCTGTATTCAAGTTGAACCAGGTTTCAGTTATACCAATAATATCTATATTACCTGCACTTGCGAGTAATCTTAGCTCATCTATCTTATTTCTTAAACTCCTACTATTTGAATAGTAAACCTAAAGGGAGCTAGTCACTCGTTGCCCTCTACTATCTCTCTTTGTTTGTTGATCAGTTGCTTTCCTTTTATTAGAAACTTTAGTTTGAATATTGTCTTTTAAACATATCCCTGAGGTATCCTGGTAATATCTGCTGTTTCCAACAATAATGCTGAAGCCTGATTGTTTCCCACAAACACCCATACCTCTATAATCTATCAGTTTAAAGTCCTAGACAAGTCATCAATTACCCTCTCAATCGAATTGGCTAATGCAACCACTCCATCCACAGAGAGATGAACCCCCATCCCTTGCATACATATCATGTTTGCCATAGAGTTTATCCCAACTATCAATGAATGTGAATGCATATTCCTTGCAGTACCTATCTAGCCAGCAATTTATACCAATTGCCCTAGACATCCATTCATTGCCCACTCCCCTTCTATGCAAGATGCTACATACAAGTCTTGTGATGCAGGAAACACGTCTTATGATGCAAGGAACATGTCTTTTAATGCAGGGAACATGTCTTGTGATGCAGTGAACATGTCTTGTGATGCAAGGAACATGTCTTGTGATGCAGGGATAATGTCTTATGATGCATGGAACATGTCTTGCGATGCGGGGAGCATGCCTTATAATGCAGGGAACATGTCATGTGATGCAGGGCATATATCTGTGATGCAAGGAACATGTCTTTTGATGCAGGGAACATGTCTTGTGATGCAGGGAACATGTCTTGTGATGCAGGGAACATGTCTTGTGATGCAGGGAACATGTCTTGTGATGCAGGGAACATGTCTTGTGATGCAGGGAACATGTCTTGTGATGCAGGGAACATGTCTTGTGATGCAGGGAACATGTCTTGTGATGCAGGGAACATGTCTTGTGATGCAGGGAAAATGTCTTGTGATGCAGGGAACATGTCTTGTGATGCAAGAAACATGTCTTGTGATGCAGGGAACATGTCTTGTGATGCAGGGAACACATCTTGTGATGCAGGGAACATGTCTTGTGATGCAGGGAACATGTCTTGTGATGCAGTGAACATGTCTTGTGATGCAGGGAACATGTCGTGTGATGCAGGGAACATGTCTTGTGATGAAGGGAACATGTCTTGTGATGCAGGGACCATGTCTTGTGATACAGGGAACATGTCGTGTGATGCAGGGAACATGTCTTGTGATGCAGGGAACATGTCTTGTGATGCAGGGAACATGTCTTGTGATACAGGGAACATGTCTTGTGATGCAGGGAACATGTCTTTTGATGCAGGGAACATTTCTTGTGATGCAGGGAACATGTCTTGTGATGCCGGAAATATGTCTTGTGATGCAAGGAACATGTCTTGTGATTCAGGGAACACGTCTTGTAATGCAGGGAACATGTCTTGTGATGCAAGGAACATGACTTGTGATGCAGGGAACATGTCTTGTGATGCAAGGAACACGTCTTGTGATGCAGGGAACTTGTCTTGTGATGCAGGGAACATGTCTTGTGATGCAAGGAGCATGTCTTGTGATGCAGGGAACATGTCTTGTGATGCAGGGAACATGTCTTGTGATGCAGGGAACATGTCTTGTGATGCAGGGAACATGTCTTGTGATGCAGGGAACATGTCTTGTGATGCAGGGAACATGTCTTGTGATGCAGGGAACATGTCTTGTGCTGATGGGAAAACTTTTAGTGTTAAAGTTGGAGATCACAAACTGAAGAGAGGTGATGATGTTGAGACTCAATCTTGCTCAGAAGAAGAAGAAGAAGAAGAAGAAGAAGAAGAAGAAGAAGAAGAAGAAGAAGAAGAAGAAGAAGAAGAAGAAGAAGAAGAAGAAGAAGAAGAAGAAGAAGGAGAAGAAGAAGAAGTTAAAGAAGAAGAAGTTAAAGAAGAAGAAGTTGAAGATGATGATGATGATGAATGTGACAATGATAGTGATAGTTGTTTTGTAGCAACTGTTATGTGCTTTACCTATTGGACTCACACCTGTCAAGGATAAACCTGCATTTGGAGGAGCTATTACTTTCTTCCAAAATTCTTCAAAAATTTGGAAGATTTCAATTACTGCATTAAGACAAATTACCTTACGTCATTTTATTTTTTTTTACTTATATAGCAATAAACTTTTCTTATGAAATGGCGAATTAGACGAATTTTCAGATTCTTTGATGAAAATTTGAACTGGCTTGACAGGGAGAAATATAAGTGATTTACATATTTGATAATCAATAGAACATGTAAATGATGGAATGAGAATCTCACAGATCATTTATTGGTGAAGTACTGAAGGTGAGCACAATTTATGACACAGTATAGTTAGAATATGTTGTTGCAGTGATGTGTCTGTACAATGTTTACCACCACTTCCCAAACCTCTTCCATCTCAACCATCCCATCCACTATCATCACCACCACCAGCACCACTACCATCACCACTAAAATCAACAAACATCATTATCACCAACGTTACCATCACTACCTTAAAGAGCACCATCAGCACCACCAGCACCACCTCCACCTCCACCTCCACCTCAACCTCAACCACCAGATGCATCACCACCACTAGAACCAACTCCACCACCAGCACCACTACCAACATCACCACAAGAATCAACACCACCACCAGCACCACTACCAACATCACCACAAGAATCAACACCAGCACCAGCACCACTGCCAACATCACCACAAGAATCAACACCAGCACCAGCACCACTGCCAAAACCACCACCGCCACAAAAGCTACCACTACAACCGCTCCACCAGTAATACCACTACCCCTACAACTACCACCATTCTGCCACAACCACCAAAGCCACTACCATAACCACCAAAACCACTACCACAGCCACCAACACCATCATCGCCGCCGCAGATCGAATACGCCAGCATTTATGGCATCACCACCACCCTCCATTCCCTCAAGAACTCCCACAACTAATACAACGACTAGCACCATCTTAACTCTTGTAGCGTGCGTTGAATGCAGCAGACCTGGCAGCAGCAGAAGCTTGGTTTAGCCTTCTGTTTAGGGGCAGTCTTCGTGTGTTCAACGTTCATCACACAAAACCAATTTCCTCTTCATCATCTTAACCAGCCTTAGGCACGGGTGGTCATTGCTTGCCAGGATGAGTGCACCATCATGGTATACTGTAGATAACTCTGTGCTGGAGCTATATGAAGATTTTCGAGCGAGAGATGCCGGCCTTCGTGAGGTTTCCTCGCATGAAGGGACGGCTTCAGCTGTTAGACCATCACCTGCGTAGGGACTGTTAACACAATATTATATCTGTCTTTCTGGATGGTTGTTCTACAGGGTCATTAGTGATACTAATATCTTACTTACTATACTCTCTTCAAACTCTGTTGACTATTAGATTAAACTGGGCTTTGAACAATATAAATATTATAAATAATTATACATATATTCTCATGTTAGTATTTCTTTATTAACACATCGGCTTTCTCCCACCAAGGCAGGGTGGCCCGAAAAAACAAAAACTTTCATCATCATTCACTCCATCACTGTCTTGCCAGAGGCGCGTGTACACTACAGTTATAAAACTGCAACATCAACACCCCTCTTCAGAGTACAGGCACTGTACTTCCCATCACCAGGACTCAAGTCCGGCCTGCTGGTTTCCCAAAATCCCTTCATAAATGTTACCTTTCTCACACTCCAACAACACATCAAGTCCTAAAAGTCATTTGTCTCCATTCACTCCTATCATACACACTCACGCATGCTTGCTGGAAGTCCAAGCCCCTCTCACACAAAACCTCCTTTACCCCCTCTGTCCAACTTTTCCTAGGTCGACCCCTAACCAACCTTCCCTCCACTACAGATTTAAACACTCTCGAAGTAATTCTATTTTTTTTCCATCCTCTCTACATATCTGAACCACTTCGGATATGTAGATAATAGTTTTGGTAATCCTGCAGCACCTCCTAATTCCCAAACTACGAATTCTCTGCATTATATTCACACCACACATTGCTTTCAGACATGACATCCCCACTGCCTCCAGCCTTCTCCTTGCTGCAACATTCACCACCCATGCCTCACACACATATAATAGCGTTGGTATAACTATACTCTCATACATTCCTTTCTCTGCTTCCAGTGACAAAGGTCATTGTCTCCACAGACTCCTAAGTGCACCACTCATTTTTTCCCCTCGTTAATCCTCTGATTCACCTATCTGCTGACACGTTCATTCCTAAATATCTGAATACATTCACCTCCTCCATACTCTCTCCCTCCAATCTGATATCCAGTCTTTAGCCACCTATGTTTTTTGCCATCCTCCTCACCTTTATCTTTCACATATTCACTTTTAATTTTCTTCTTCTACATTCCCTTCCAAATTCATTCACCAACCTCGGAAACTTCGATGAGAATCTCCCAAAAGGACAGTGTCATCAATAAAGAGCAACTATGACAACTCCCATATTGTGTTAAATTCCTCCTCTTTTAAACCGACACATCTTGCCAACACCTGAGCATTCACTTCACTTACAACCCCATCTATAAATATATTATACAATCATGGTGACATCGAACATCCTTGTCTAATGTCTACTTTTACTGGGAAATAATCTCTCTCTCTCCTACATACTTTAACCTGAGCCTCACTATCTCTTCACTGCTTTCAGTAACCTACCTCATATTCCATACATTTGCAACATCTGCCACATTGCTCTCTTATCCACCCTGTCATACGCCTTTTCTAAACTCATAAATGCCACAAAAACCTCTTTCCCTTTATCTTAATACTGTTCACCTACATGTCTACACTCCCCCTACCTTTCCTAAAGCCTCCTTGTCCATCTTCTCTCCTACTCTCCATCTTACCCTTAATTCTGTCAATAATAACTCAACCATACACTTTACCAGTTATACTCAAGTATACTCCCCTATAATTTTTGAACTCGCTTTTGTCCCGTTTGCCTTTATACAAAGGAACTATGCATGCTCTCCCAATCCCTAGGTACCTTACCCTCTTTCTTACATTTATTAAATAATATCACCAACCATTCCGAAACTATATCCCCACCTGCTTTTAACGTTTCTATCTTTATCTCATCTCTCCCAGCTGCCTTACCCCCTTTCATTCTACCCACTGCCTCACGAACTTCCCCCACACTCACAACTGGTTCTTCCTCACTCCTACAAGATGTTATTCTTCCTTGCCCTATACACAAAATCACAGTTTCCTCGAAATATTTCTTCCATCTTTCCGATACCTCTAACTCTCCATTTAATAACTCTCCTCTCCTATATTTGACTCTGAAACCCATTCGTTCCCTAGGCTTTCTCAACTTATTTATCTCACTCTAAAACTTTTACTTATTTTCAACAAAATTTGTTTATAACATCTCACCCACTCTCTCATTTGCTCTCTTTTTAAATTGCTTCACCACTCTCTTAACCTCTCTTTTTCTCTCCATATACTCTTCCCTTCTTGCATCACTTTTACTGTGTAGAAACCTCTCATATGCTAACTTTTTCTCCCTTACTACTCTCTTTACATCATCATTCCACCAACTGCTCTTCCCTCCCGCACCCACTTTCTTGTAACATCAAAGTTCTGGTGAACACTCTCACTATCCCATCTACCCTCCAATAGTTGTTTATATCTTACCCTAACTGCCTCCTCCTTTAGTTTATGAACCTTCACCTCTCTCTTACTTGATGCTTCTATTTTTCTTGTATCCCATCTACCTTTTACTCTCACTGTAACTACAACTAAAAAGTGATCTGATATATCTGTTGCCCCTCTATAAACATGTACATCCTGAAGTCCTCATTAAAGATACCCAAATGTTACACATTCATCGACATGTCTACTCAACAGTCTTTTAGCTACCAATAAGTAGTCTAACACTCTACTGTCATTACGGCCTACATGTGTATTAATTAAAAAAATCAGATATAATCATTATTCCTCATATTTATTTGCGATCGCACTTTGAGCTGGTGTATATCACTGCCGGGTACTGTAGGATCATTGAAAGTACTTGTGGTCGTTATAACTCTCAAACCATTACTGCCACCATCCCTCACATTAATCCACGAATATCAACCATAACATTACCACCATTACATCCCTTTTCACTAGTCGACCCCAAGTAATATAAACACTATTACTACCATCACCTTCAAAAATACCTTCAAAATATCAAACAATACCCCACCTTTAAAATCACTTACTCCTGAACCTAACACGATTACCATCACCACCACTACCACCACCACGACAGCTACCGCAACATGTACCATGACAGCTACCATTACCATCAACACCATATCACTATTACAATACTTCATTAATAGAACCACCACAACAATTTCCATGACCAGTCATACCAAAATACAATAACCACTACCAAAACAATATCTCGATCACAAATACAATCAAAGTAACCATCACAGCAACAATCCAAGCCAAAATCTCTCAAACAATCCATCACTAGGGACGAGAGATTGGAGTTTTTGATACGAATAGGACAGTTTTCCACCACAAGCTCTAAAAACATCCTCGAAGACGTATATATCCAGACTTATAAGAAAGAAATAAGAAAGAAATCCCCCAAAAGAATGAAAAACTTTCATCATCATTCAACACTTTCACCATCACTCATACATAATCACTGTTTTTGCAGAGGCGCCCAGATACGACAGCTTAGACGTACCTCCAAATTGCCAGAATCCCAAATATCTCCTTTTAAATGCAGGCTTTGTACTTCCCATTTCCAGGAGTCGAGTCCGGCTAACGAGTTTCCCTGAATCCCTTCACAAAATATTTCTCTTCTCACACTCCAACAGCTCATCAGGTCCCAAAAACCATTCGTCTTCATTCACTCCTATCTAACATGCTCACGCACGCTTGCTAGAAGTACTAGCCCATCACCCACAAAATCTTTACCCACTCCCTCCAGTCTTCTCCGGGACTACCCCTACCCCACCTTCCTTCCCATACAGATTTATATGTTCTCCAAATGATACTACTTTGTTCCATTCTCTTTAAATGACCAAACCACCTCTACAGCCCCTCTTCAGCCGTCTGACTAATACTTTTAGCAACTCCACACCTCCTAATTTCCACAGTACAAATTCTCTGAATAATATTTACACCATACATTGCCCTTAGACACGACATTTCCAATGCCTACTACAGCCGCCTCCTCGCTGCAGCATTTACAACCCATGCTTCACACCCATATAAGAGTGTTCGCATCACAATACTCTCATACAATGCCTTCTTTGCCTCTATCCACTGATACCTCAACGCACCACTCACCTTTTTTCCTTCATCAATTCTATGGTTAACCTCATCCTTCATAAACCCATCCGCTGATAAGTCAACTCCAAAATATCAGAAAACATTCACTTCTTCCTAAGCTCTCCCTCCAATGTGATATGCAATTTTTCTTTATCTAAATCGTTTGAAACTCTCATCACCTTACACTTATCTATGTACACCCTCCCAAACTCGTCCACTAATCTTTGTAAGTTTTCTTTAGAATCCCCCAGAAGCACAGCATCATCAGCATAGGTAAAGCTTGCGATTTTGTATTAAATAGCAAACACTCTTTTTGCCGAATAAGGCAATCAAAAATATGTGTATGCAATAATCTCGAAAGAATCATTCTGAACCTAACGAAAAAAATATATTTCATTGTGTTTATTTATTATTAAATTATTGTACACTAATCTAAAATATATTTAGATGGATTAGGCTAAATTAAACTGCACTTATTATAAGGTTAAGTAAGTCTTCTAAGGTTCTTTGGGTGCATAATTAATTTATACATTAACATAAATTAAAAAAAAAAAATTAAATGTATAAGAGAAAATTGTAGAAAAGATTTAATTTTAAATAGGTTGTTGCCAATTGACCAATTTTACCTATTAGGCAAGACACATTATATATATATTTATATATATATATATATATATATATATATATATATATATATATATATATATATATATATATATATATATATATATATATATATATATATATATATATATATATATATATATATATATATATACATATATACATATATATATATATATATATATATATATATATATATATATATATATATATATATATATATAAATATACAAATATATATATAAATATATTTATATATATAAATATATAAATATATATATATATATATATATATACTTTGTGTGTGATTCTTTATCTTTTAACTCCACGCCTCTTGCCAAGACCCTCGCATTTACTTCTCTTACAACCCCATCTATAAATATATTAAACAACCACGGTGACATCACACATCCTTGTCTAAGGCCTACTTTTACTGGGAAAAAATTTCCCTCTTTCCTACATACTCTAACTTGAGCCTCACTATCCTCGTAAAAACTCTTCACTGCTTTCAGTAACCTACCTCCTACACCATACACTTGCAACATCTGCCACATTGCCCCCCTATCCACCCTGTCATACGCCTTTTCCAAATCCATAAATGCCACAAAGACCTCTTTAGCCTTATCTAAATACTGTTCACTTATATGTTTCACTGTAAACACCTGGTCCACACACCCCCTACCTTTCCTAAAGCCTCCTTGTTCAATCTGCTATCCTATTCTCCGTCTTACTCTTAATTCTTTCAATTATAACTCTACCATACACTTTACCAGGTACACTCAACAGACTTATCCCCCTATAATTTTTGCACTCTCTTTTATCCCCTTTGCCTTTATACAAAGGAACTATGCATGCTCTCTGCCAATCCCTAGGTACCTTGCCCTCTTCCATACATTTATTAAATAATTGCACCAACCACTCCAAAACTATATCCCCACCTGCTTTTAACATTTCTATCTTTATCCCATCAATCCCGGCTGCCTTACCCCCTTTCATTTTACCTACTGCCTCACGAACTTCCCCCACACTCACAACTGGCTCTTCCTCACTCCTACAAGATGTTATTCCTCCTTGCCCTATACACGAAATCACAGCTTCCCTATCTTCATCAACATTTAACAATTCCTCAAAATATTCCTTCCATCTTCCCAATACCTCTAACTCTCCATTTAATAACTCTCCTCTCCTATTTTTAACTGACAAATCAATTTGTTCTCTAGGCTTTCTTAACTTGTTAATCTCACTCCAAAACTTTTTCTTATTTTCAACAAAATTTGTTGATAACATCTCACCCACTCTCTCATTTGCTCTCTTTTTACATTGCTTCACCACTCTCTTAACCTCTCTCTTTTTCTCCATATACTCTTCCCTCCTTGCATCACTTCTACTTTGTAAAAACTTCTCATATGCTAACTTTTTCTCCCTTACTACTCTCTTTACATCATCATTCCACCAATCGCTCCTCTTCCCTCCTGCACCCACTTTCCTGTAACCACAAACTTCTGCTGAACACTCTAACACTACATTTTTAAACCTACCCCATACCTCTTCGACCCCATTGCCTATATATATATTATATATATATATTATATATATATATATATATATATATATATATATATATATTTATACATATATATATATATACAAATATATATATAAATATATTTATATATATATAATATATATAATATATATATATATATATATATATATATATATATATATATATATATATATATATATATATATATATATATATATATATTTATATATATTTATAATATATATATAAATATATATATATATATATATATATATATATATATATATATATATATATATATATATATATATATATATATATATATATATATATATACTAAACATACACAAAAGATACAATAGAAAGTAAAACAACATATGTAACTCAGAGCTACATCTCGAATACTTCGTCCAGCTCCCCTGCGGTGGGCCACGTGCCCAGAATGCTGCAGGCATTTCCTCTCTGGATCGCAACACTGAGTCTCTGAAAGAGGAAGCCGGTCGCCCTGTGGTCCTTGGTTTCTGTGATGAGCTTTCCACCCAGCTCTTTGAGGAACTTTAGAGCACACTTGCCCCATGCTCCAAGGGTCTCCGACCCTATTGGGATGAAGTTACAGCAAGGGGGAAGGTCTTCATATTTGCGGATCTTCTGGGTTTCCCTGTGGCTGGCAGCTTCACCCCCTTCCACTACGGAGTATGGCAAGTAGGTGTCTGCC
Source organism: Cherax quadricarinatus (assembly GCF_038502225.1). Lineage (NCBI taxonomy): Eukaryota > Metazoa > Arthropoda > Malacostraca > Decapoda > Parastacidae > Cherax > Cherax quadricarinatus. The sequence continues at coordinate 15,515,559 of NC_091381.1, forward strand.
AATGTGGCAGCACAGGTGTAGTCCCAGGCAATCTGCTTTCTATCCTTTCAAGGTAGCATAGTGGCTCAATCAGGACGCTTTTGACTTCCGCCAGACCTTTGCACTTGGGGTTCCCGTTGAGCTGGGCAACGGGCTGTAGCGAGGCTTCTCTTTATGATGTCATTGACCTCCTCATGCCTGGCATATTTCCCTTCTGCTGTGTGACACACGAGACCGAATTGATCAGCTGTCGCCCTGCCGCAAATACACCTATGTTCGATGAGGATGGGTGCGGCTAGGCAAAGAGCAACACCAATCCGAATGGCCTGTGAGTCTAGTCGAGTGCCCAAGGAGGAATTGGAAACAGCTAACAGGAAATCTCCTGAGTGTGGTGCCTTCACTGCCAGGAGATGAGCTTTGTCCTTTCCTGAGGCGTTGGAGGGCATTGTGTTAGCGATTTTTCCATGATCGGTTTGTCCCAGTGGGACTGTTTGTGTTCTTTGGGAGGAGCTGGTCTACTGGAGGAATCTGTAAGGTTGTCCCACCGAATCGCTGCTTCAGTAAATTTAAGGTCTTGTCTCACGAAATCGTAATGACACGATTGCAAACAAACCATACCACGGGCGGGATTTGAACCCGCGGTCAGAGAGTCTCAAAACTCCAGACAGTCGCGTTAACCACTGGACCAGCTAGCCACAATAAGATTCGTCCAACTAGGTATATTTCTACACCATAGAAAGGTTAGCATAGGCACCACTGTGACCACAAATGCAAGGTTTTACAGACGAATCTCCAGCTAGCGTGTCCGTGACGAACTCTAGCTCAAGTCCCCTCAATGCCGTCAACTTGACTCACGAAATCGTAATTACACGATTGCAAACAAACCATACCACGGGCGGGATTTGACCGCGGGTTCAAATCCCGCCCGTGGTATGGTTTTTAAGGTCTTGAGCTCCTACCACGTCTCTCAAGCGTTCAGGAACAATCTTCTTGACTAATGCACTGGAAGCCAAACACGAGGACAGGAAAGCAGTTAAGCAACATATGTTGCTTTGCGCACCCCTATACCTCCCAGTCACACTGGGAGGGTTGCCTGATCCCATTGCTGATCCTCTAGTGACAGGTTCAGTGCCTTCTTAAAGGTTGATCTCAGGTGTGCGTCATATTCGTCGAGTGTTGGGTTGTCAAAAGAGGGTGCACACCTCAGGAAGTAAGTGAGTCTTGGAATAGTAAGGCACCTTGTGAGGAGATACAGAACATCATGGGCATCAAGATTGCTTATTTTTTGCTCCATTCTCATCAGGTCATTCAATTTGTCCTTGAGGACTGTGTCGATGGCCTGGTGACCCAGCGGTGCTCCCAAGAGAGTACTGTTGGATGGAGTGGTAATAGAGACTTCCAGAAGGATTCTTCGCACAGCATTGATTATTTCCTGGTTCGCCGTGATGATTTCACACTTGGAGGGATTGAGGATGAGTCCCAAGTCTTCTCCCTGTGTTTTCACCAGTTGTAGGTCCCCTACCAGGGACTCTTCAGTACCTGCTAGAGCGCTATCATCCAGGTACCAGGTGTTGAGCTCGCTGCTTAGGCTGGAAGTTAGTCCTCTTACTGCCAAGCAGAAGACAAGTGGAGCTGGTGGGTCACCCTGCTGAACACCTTCTGATGAGAGAATTTCATGTTCTCCAAACAAAAGAATTGAGGATTTGCTGTAGCCAGCTGAAATGAAGGGAAAAAGACTGGGAACCGATCCCAAACAGCTGGCAAGACAGCATCTCTCTTCACGATATTAAAGGCATTTCTAAAATCAAGTTTGATTACGGCCTTGTCTTCTGGTAGGTCCCTGATGTAGGCCCTTGCAGCATGAGCTGCAGTTTCACTGCCTTGAGAGATCCCAAAGCCCAGTTGGTGTGGCTGGAGTAAACTGACAGCACCGAGTACTGGATATACCATCTCTTTGAGGTGCTGAGGTCGAATTCCAGTGTAACCTTCTGCAGATCCTGCTGGAAATGACGCAATCGCCTTATAGACTTCCGATTCTGGCAAAATTAATTGTTCAATGATGGGGTCTTCCTCAGAGTTGTTGTTGATGGCTATGGTGTCCCTGGTTGGATACTTGTCTCTTACTGCTTGGGCCGTGGTCTCGTTTGGGAGCTACAGTGTCGTCACTTGTAATTATTCGGATTGCTACGACTGAGTTACTTTCTTCGATTTTTTTGCTAACCTGTGCGCAAATTTTCTCGTTTTCAGTGGCACTTTTCTTGGGTCTACCTCTGTGATTCCTGGGATGATGGGGCAGAGAGACATAATTATCCGTTCATGGGTAGTTGCGCACTGCCTTGATGACTGACGTGGTTAGCAGTTTGCCTCGTCTCTCAGGAGCTGCAAGACAGACATTGCCGAAGAGGAGTAGGTTGCGCCATGCTTGAATATATATATATATATATATATATATATATATATATATATATATATATATATATATATATATATATATATATATATATATATATATATATATATATATATATATAAATATATATGTATATATATATATATATATATATATATATATATATATATATATATATATATATATATATATATATATATATATATACATATTTATATATATACATATATATATATATATATATATATATATATATATATATATATATATATATATATATATATATATATATATATATACATATACATATATGTATATATATACATATTTATATATATATACACACACACACACACACACATATATATATATATATATATATATATATATATATATATATATATATATATATATATATATATGTATATGTATATATTTATGTATATATATTTATATATAACTGCTATACAGAAGAGAAATGGTGCAAGAGGATCCCCATGTTGGACACCCTCTGATGATGTGATTTCATGCTCTCCAAACAGTTCACATGGAGAGAATGATAGAGAAATTAACAAAATACAAATCATAATAAATAGACAATTAATAATAGTGTATACAAATAAAAAAAATTACTTAAATAAGCCTTACCTGCATAGTGGGAAAATTTATGGAATCAGTAACTGCCGAGGCAATTCGTACCCATCTTAAAAGGCATAAATTAATTAATGAATCTCAGCACGGTTTTACAAAGGGCGTGTGCCAGTGGTATAGATCGAACCCGAGTTATTTAGGCAGCCTCCTGGAACCTAGTTAAATTCTCGACGTCTTGGTCCAGTACGGAAACATGCTTCACACGTTAAGTGTTCAGCAAGATACTGGACATTCCTCTTCTAACGCGAGCACATTCGTTGCCGAGGATAGCTACAGGAACCAGCCTTGATAGATGTGCCATTTCAACAGAACCTTCAACACCGGATGCACTTGCTGTTATGAACAAGGCCAATATGTTGATAATACCACAAATGACTCTTCTCGGTGGACAACGAAAACTGAACTTCTACACAAAAAGACATCAACAAACAGCACTTACACTATGTCTGTATCCTTTTGAAGAACATCACTTCATCTGAGATCAGTTATTCCCAGGATGATTCAGGTATGGAACATGTTCGAACACCATCATGACATTAACGAAATAAATTCAGTTGACCAATCGGTGGACCACAAATGGCTACAACTTCATCCTGTTCCCTATTCGTAAATTTCTTAACAATTAAAAGATTTTAAAACAGGTTTATGTAGGTAACAACTCTTAGCTTGTGTATAGTTAGGAAACCTTAAATTAACCTTGTTAAAAGAGAGAGAGAGAGAGAGAGAGAGAGAGAGACAGACAGACAGACAGACAGACAGACAGACAGACAGACAGACAGACAGACAGACAGACAGAGAGGCAGACAGAAAGAAAGACTTTGTAATAAACTTAGAAGTAGTGGTAATACACTAAGGATAATCAGCTTGGATGATATATGAGAGGAACCGTGTTCTGAACTTTACTCATAAATTCTGACTTTTTTGTCTGAGGCAAGAGAAGTGAGGGAGAGTTAGTTGGTCATCAGAGAAGAGACACGAGAAGATTAAATCGGTAGAGAAATGGTAAAACACTAGAAACACAACTAAAGCTAAATGTCTTCTGTTTCTGGTATATGCAAAACGTAGCAGCACAACTTGCAGTAAATAGGGAGTTCTGTGGTACTCAGACCAAGTTTCCAACACAGAAGGACTACATTTCGTTCTCCATAAATTGTGTTAAATCAGCTTTACATCTGCTGTGCTAGTTCACCTCGGACATCTACTCGATATATATCAGCAGGTGTCTGATGTCAGGCGTCTATTATGGGTTAAATAAGATGTTTGGACATGTTTTGTTTCATCTGCTGCCCCTTGTAGCCTAGCAGTAAATGAGTTCAGAAGTGATAGATAACTACTGCAAACTGTTTCTTGAAGGTAGTACTATAACATAGGTAGACCTGGACTGATAACCTGAGGTACTTCAACAGGTCTTTTCGCGTATATTTAACTGATGAATGAAATGCGTCATGTATCCTTCATAATTTTTGTAATTCAGTGAAGCAGCTATTAACCAATGAAATGAGCTAAGGTGAGTATAATACTGAACATATCTCCTGAAGCGCACATCAATCAAATACTAGCTGCAACATATTAATGACTAGCAAACCTAAGAATAGCTTTCTGACATCTCAGTAAGGACTCGTTCAGGACTCTGTACACCGTGAACGTCAGGCCTATATTAGAGTATGCAGCACCAGTTTGGAACCAACACCTTTGCAAGCACGTCAGGAAATTAAAACGACACAGCGACAATTGGAAGTTGAAGACTCAGATGGGTCATACAGATGTTAGGAAGTATGTCTTCAGTCACAGAGGTGTCATGCAGTGGAATAGTCTGGAATGTGAGGTGGTGGAGGCAGTTCCATATATAGCTTCAAGAAGAGGAGGTATGATAAAGCTCACAGAGCAGGTAGTGATCCAGTAGCGAGTGAAGAGGCGGGGCCAGGAGCTAAGAATCGACCCCTGCAACCACAATTAGGTGAGTACATACACGCAAATACACACACACAAGCACTGAACATAGTCACACAGTTATAAATCTTTCCATATGACAACGAAAGTTACGTCTAACTACGTGATGTGATCCTCTTTGTCAACTGTTTCTTGACAAAAGTATTAAACATAAAAAATAAGAATTCAAACAATTAAGTTGACTTCATTCTTGTTTATGAGTCTCATAGCATACATTAAAATCTTTTGGCTCGTAAAGCATTGTGAAATGTTTTAATTTTGAGGAGATTCACAGATGCATTGTAAACTAGGAGGGAAATATACTGCGTATTAAATTATATACATTTGTTTTACAAAACTAGGGAATTTTTACAGAAAGAAATGTAATTAGTGGACTAGTTTCCATGATAGTTTTTAGTATTTTACTAAGTCTTTTGTTGGTATTTCATTCCTTTTTAACTAGTTTTATTATCTTCCTTAATATATTGCTCATTTATTCGCATCTTTGTTTGTATAACTCAACATTTTGTAACTACACTGTATTCGATTCAGTGCCTTTTGAACAACAGTATTTATTACATTTTTTTGGTATATATATATTTTTTTACGTATCATTATAAAGTTACGTTTATATTTGGCATTTATTTTACCATATGGCATTTCAAGATATTACCAGTGCCACTACTATTATTTCCTACAAGTACTTCCCATGAAAGCTGATGTAGACCCGTCCTTAACTTCCTCGCAGATCTCCTCCATAATCAACTAACAGGTAACCCAGACTGCAACAAACTCCACAACTAGGCAGAGGAAGTCTTCAGTATCAATACAAACATTTCAACATTCGGTTACGATACTAGACCTCTAAGTAAACACTATGATGTCATCACAGCCATCCTTCAGTCACTACATACTATAAGCTAGCTTTCATTATTCTCACAGAAACCTGGCTAAAACATAACACAATAAACATTTGTAATATATCAGAATACACAGCCATTAATAACTGCAAACTAGATAAAAGAAAGCAGGTGGCACTTCAGTTTAATATTCCAATCAGATTAAATGCTTAAATTTGACAGGTACCAAAGATACACAATGTGCTTACATATTTTTTCACTTTACAACAAAAAACATAAATGCCCCAGTAGCACAACGTGTAATCTATAGAAAACCACATACCAACATAGTCACCTTTGAGGATAACCTCAATGACCTATTCATACATAATAATCCCAACAAGCATCATTTAATATAATTGCTTCATGATGTTAACATTAATCTTATACAAGCAGGTTACCCACTAATAGCAAGTATAATTGTCTATAACCCACACGTATTACTGAGACACTTACATCTTCCCTTGACCATTATTTGGACCACCTCACACCGAGGTAATCACGTCACTCCCATTTCTACTGCTTACAACGATGCATTCACATATATCCGGCTGAAGAAACCTGGCATAATTACTGAAAATATTACTGATCATTACCAAACCTTCCTAGTAGCCTACATTTTCCAAAGTACGGCTTGGCATCTAAAATATTTCACTGAAGCTCTATGAGGTATCAGTGAATAGTTTTGTCATTTAGAAAAGCGCTTTTGACTGTTTGAGAGAGCTCAGCAGCAATAATGATATTCACTCGTATCCAAGTGTTCCTAAAGAAAATTTGATGCCAAGGGATTCGATAAAATGCATTCATCAACACTTACCTTACTTATACAAAATGTAAATGTAAACAATGATATTATCCAAACAGAGTCGAAGAAATAAAAGATATATGAAAAAGACCTGGAAAATATTCACACAAATTCTAGGCTAGCTCAAAATTACAAGACCAAGGGATTGTACAGACCAGACCGAACGAGTTTCTTATTCATAGTGCTCACACAGTACACAAATAACCCGCACATAGAAGAGAGGAGCTTACGACGACGTTTCGCTCCTCTCTTCTATGTGCGGGTTATTTGTGTATTGTTCCAGTCACGGTATTGTGCCTTTTTGCTAGTTATTTACTCATACAGTAAATAAAATTAATTAGCGACATCTCAACCAATGGGACTAATCTTGCCAAAAAAAAATCCCAAATCCACAGATCAGGTTAGTGACTGCCTCACTGACAGCTACAATAACTCCCTTTAACTGTATTTGATGACTCATACAGAGGTAACTTCAATACTAAAAGCAATAAAAAACAAAGCATGATATAAAATAAGTCTTTCAAAAATTATTAAACATTCGAACGTTAAATGTAGTATCATCTGCCATTGCAACTCTGCATAACAAATATCTTGATATTCAGACATTCCCAAATATACCTTATCTTGTTCGTATTACCCTAATCCATAAAGGGGAAGACCCAGCAGAAGTTAACAACTACGAACTAAACTCTAGCTTGACATCATTTTGGGAAAATTAATACACAAACTAATATACGCATTTACCACTAAACATAATATTCTCACTCTTGACAATTTGGCTTTAATCCAGTAAAAAATACTATTGATACTATCCTAAAGATGCTAGAGTCTGTTTATTCAGATCTAGAAAATAAAGAATATCTAATGGGCTTCTTTACTGATCTGTGATAAGTTTTTGACTCTGTACATCATAATACACTACTGCTGAAACTAGGTCATGTTATGATCGCATTGCATACATACATACATATATATATATATATATATATATATATATATATATATATATATATATATATATATATATATATATATATATATATATATATATATATATATATATATATATATATATATATATATATATATATATATATATATTTAAGAGAGTGGTGAAACAATGTAAAAAGAGAGCAAATGAGAGAGTGTTAAAAATAAGAAAAAGTTTTGGAGTGAGATTAACAAGTTAAGAAAGCCTAGAGAACAAATGGATTTGTCAGTTAAAAATAGGAGAGGAGAGTTATTAAATGGAGAGTTAGAGGTATTGGGAAGATGGAGGGAATATTTTGTGGAATTGTTAAATGTTGATGAAGATAGGGAAGCTGTGATTTCGTGTATAGAGCAAGGAGGAATAACATCTTGTAGGAGTGAGGAAGAGCCAGTTGTGAGTGTGGGGGAAGTTCGTGAGGCAGTAGGTAGAATGAAAGGGGGTAAGGCAGCTGGGATTGATAGGATGAAGATAGAAATGTTAAAAACAGGTGGGGATATAGTTTTCGAGTGGTTGGTGCTATTATTTAATAAATGTATGGAAGAGGGTAAGGTACCTAGGGATTGGCAGAGAGCATGCATAGTTCCTTTGTATAAAGGCAAAGGGGACAAAAGAGAGTGCAAAAATTATAGGGGGATAAGTCTGTTGAGTATACCTGGTAAAGTGAATGGAAAAGTTGTTATTGAAAGAATTAAGAGTAAGACGGAGATTAGGATAGCAGATGAACAAGGAGGCTTTAGGAAAGGTAGGGGGTGTGTGGACCAGGTGTTCACACTGAAACATATAAGTGAACAGTATTTACATAAGGCTAAAGAGGTTTTTGTGGCATTTATGGATTTGGAAAAGGCGTATGACATGGTGGTTAGGGGGGCAATGTGGCAGATGTTGCAGATGTATGGTATAGGGGGTAGGTTACTGAAAGCAGTGAAGAGTTTTTACGAGGATAGTGAGGCTCAAGGTAGAGTGTGAAGGAAAGAAGGAGATTATTTCCCAGTAAAAGTAGGCCTTAGACAAATATGTGTGATGTCACCGTGGTTGTTTATTATATTTATAGATGGGGTTGTAAGAGAAGTAAATGCGAGGGTCTTGGCATCAGATGTGAAGTTAAATGATAAAGAATCACACATAAAGTGGGAGTTGTCACTGTTGCTCTCTGCTGATGACACTGTGCTCTTGGGTGATTCCGAATAGAAGTTGCAGAGGTTGGTGGATGAATTTGGTAGGGTGTGCAAAAGAAGAAAATTGGAAGTGAATACAGGAAAGAGTAAGGTTATAAGGATAACAAAAAGATTAGGTGATGAAAGATTGGATATCAGATTGGAGGGAGAGAGTATGGAGGAGGTGAATGTATTCAGATATTTGGGAGTGGACGTGTCAGCGGATGGGTCTATGAAAGATGAGGTGAATCATAGAATTGATGAGGGGAAAAGGGTGAGTGGTGCACTTAGGAGTCTGTGGAGACAAAGAACTTTGTCCTTGGAGGCAAAGAGAGTAATGTATGAATGTATAGTTTTACCAATGCTCCTGAATGGGTGTGAAGCATGGGTGATGAATGTTGCAGCGAGGAGAAGGCTGGAGGCAGTGGAGATGTCATTTCTGAGGGCAATGTGTGGTGTGAATATAATGCAGAGAATTCGAAGTTTGGAAGTTAGGAGGAGGTGCGGGATTACCAAAACTGTTGTCCAGAGGGCTAAGGAAGGGTTGTTGAGGTGGTTCGCACATGTAGAGAGAATGGAGCGAAACAGAATGACTTCAAGAGTGTATCAGTCTGTAGTGGAAGGAAGGCGGGATAGAGGTCGGCCAGGGAAAGGTTGGAGGGAGGGAGTAAAGGAGGTTTTTTGTGCTAGGGGCTTGGACTTCCAGCGGGCATGCGTGAGCGTGTTTAATAGGAGTGAATGGATACAAATGGTTTTTAATACTTGACGTGCTGTTGGAGTGTGAGCAAAGTAACATTTATGAAGGGGTTCAGGGAAACCGGCAGGCCGGACTTGAGTCCTGGAGATGGGAAGTACAGTGCCTGCACTCTGAAGGAGGTGTGTTAATGTTGCAGTTTAAAAACTGTAGTGTAAAGCACCCTTCTGGCAAGAGAGTGATGGAGTGAATGATGGTGAAAGTTTTTCTTTTTCGGGCCACCCTGCCTTGGTGGGAATCGACCAGTGTGTTAATAATAATATATATATATATATATATATATATATATATATATATATATATATATATATATATATATATATATATATATATATATATATATATATATATATATATATTTTATAGGTAGTAGGTTGGTAGACAGCAACCACCCAGGGAAGTACTACCGTCCTGCCAGATGACTGTGAAACAGAAACCTGTAACTGTTTTGCATGATGGCAGGATTGCTGGTGTCTTTTTCTGTCTCATAAACATGCTAGATAACAGGGATATCTTGCTACTCCTACTTACACTGTGGTCACTCTTCACAGAAACGCACATGCATATATATACATACATGTAGGTTTTTCTCCTTTTTCTAAATAGCTCTTGTTCTTCTTTATTTCTTCTATTGTCCATGGGGAAGTGGAAAAGAATCTTTTCTCCGTAAGCCATGCGTGTCGTATGAGGCGACTAAAATGCCGGGAGCGATTGGCTACCGACCCCTTCTCCTGTAGACATTTACTAAAAAAGAGAAGAAGAAAAACTTTATGAAATTGGGATGCTTGAATGTGTGTGGATGAAGTGCGGATGACAAGAAACAGATGATTGCTGATGTTATGAATGAAAAGAAGTTGGATGTCCTGGCCCTAAGCGACATAAAGCTGAAGGGGGTAGGGGAGTTTCGGTGGGAAAAAATAAATGGGATTAAATCTGGAGTATCTGAGAGAGCTAGAGCTAAGTAAGGGGTAGCAGTAATGTTGAAGGATCAGTTATGGAAGGAGAAAAGAGAAAATGAATGTGTAAATTCAAGGATTATGTGGATTAAAGTAAAGGTTGGATGCGAAAAGTGGGTCATAATAAGTGTGTAAGCACCTGGAGAAGAGAGGAATGTAGAGGAGAGAGATTTTGGGAGATGTTAAGTGAATGTATAGGAACCTTTGAACCAAGTGAGAGAAAAATTGTGGTAGGGGACCTGAATGCTAAAGTAGGAGAAACTTTTAGAGAGGGTGTGGTAGGTAAGTTTGGGGTGCCAGGTGTAAATGATAATGGGAGCCCGTTGATTGAAGTTTGTATAGAAAGGGGTTTAGTTATAGGTATTACATATTTTAAAAAAAAGAGGATAAATAAGTATACAAGATATGATGTAGGGCGAAATGACAGTAGTTTGTTGGATTATGTATTGGTAGATAAAAGACTGTTGAGTAGACTTCAGGATGTACATATTTATAGAGGGGCCACAGATATATGAGATCACTTTTTAGTTGTAGCTACACTGAGCGTAAAAGGTAGATGGGACACAAGGAGAATAGAAGCATCAGGGAAGAGAGAGGTGAAGGTTTATAAACTAAAAGAGGAGGCAGTTAGGGTAAGATATAAACAGCTATTGGAGGATAGATGGGCTAATGAGAGCATAAGCAATGGGGTCGAAGAGGTATGGGGTAGGTTTAAAAATGTAGTGTTAGAGTGTTCAGCAGAAGTTTGTGGTTACAGGAAAGTGAGTGCGGGAGGGAAGAGGAGCGATTGGTGGAATGATGATGTAAAGAGAGTAGTAAGGGACAAAAAGTTAGCATATGAGAAGTTTATAGAAAGTAGAAGTGATGCAAGGAGGGAATAGTATATGGAGAGGAAGAGAGAGATTAAGAAAGTGGTGAAGCAATGTAAAAAGAGAGCAAATGAGAGAGTGGGTGAGATGTTATCAACAAATTTTGTTGAAAATAAGAAATAGTTTTGGAGTGTGATTAACAAGTTAAGGAAGCCTAGAGAACAAATGGATTTGTCAGTTAAAAATAGGAGAGGAGAGTTATTAAATGAAGAGTTAGAGGTATTGGGAAGATGGAGGGAATATTTTGTGGAATTGTTAAATGTTGATGAAGAAAGGGAAGCCGTGATTTCGTGTACAGGGCAAGGAGAAATAACATCTTGTAGGAGTGAGGAAGAGCCAGTTGTGAGAATGGGGGAAGTTCGTGAAGCATTAGGTTAAATGAAAGGGGGTAAGGCAGCCGGGATTGATGGGATAATGGAAATGTTAAAAGCAGGTGGGGATATAGTTATCGAGTGGTTGGTGCAATTATTTAATAAATGTATGGAAGAGGGTAAGGTACCTAGGGATAGGCAGAGAGCATGCATAGTTCCTTTGTATAAAGGCAAAGAGGACAAAAGAGAGTGCAAAAATTATAGGGGGATAAGTCTGTTGAGTATACTTGGTAAAGTGTATGGTAGAGTTATTATTGAAAGAATTAAGAGTAAGACGGAGAATGGGAAAGCAGACGAACAAGGAGGCTT
>NC_091381.1:15532635-15545135 GCF_038502225.1 Cherax quadricarinatus
CGTCTTGCTACTTCTACTTACACTTAGGTCACACTACACATACATGTACAAGCACATATATACACACCCCTCTGGGTTTTCTTCTATTTTCTTTCTAGTTCTTATTCTTGTTTATTTCCTCTTATCTCCATGGGGAAGTGGAACAGAATTCTTCCTCCGTAAGCCATGCGTGTTGTAAGAGGCAACTAAAATGCCGGGAGCAAGGGGCTAGTAACCTCTTCTCCTGTATATATTACTAAATGTAAAAGGAGAAACTTTCGTTTTTCCTTTTGGGCCACCCCGCCTCGGTGGGATACGGCCGGTGTGTTGAAAGATGAAAGAGAAGATATATATATATATATATATATATATATATAACAAAAACGAATAACTATATATATATATATATATGTATTTTTATATTTCTATATATATATATATATATATATATGTATATATGTATATGTGTATATATATGTATACATATATATATATATATATATATATATGTATATATGTATATGTGTATATATATGTATACATATATATATATATATATGTATATATGTATATGTGTATATATATGTATACATATATATATATATATATATGTGTATATATATATATATATGTATATATATATATATATATATATATATATATATATATATATATATATATATATATATATATATATATATATATATATATATATATATATATATGTCATGCCGAATATGGAAAACTGGTCACTTAGCAAGAACTCATTAAATATTAAGTCCTTTCTAAAATTTTCTCTCATACGTTTAAAGATATATTTTTTTTTCATTAATGTTAATGTAAAAAATTTTTATTTTGCTCCAAAAGAATCTTAGAAAACTTACCTAACCTTGTTATAACAAGAACAATTTATTTTAGCCTAACTCAACTAAACATATTTTAGATTTGTTTACAATAACTTAATAATAAACAAACACAGTGAAATGTATTTTTTTCGTTAGGTTCAGAATGATTTTGGCGAAATTATTGCATACACAAATTTTCGCTTGTCCTATATGGCAAGTTCTGCCTATTCGGCACAACATATATATATACATATATATATATATATATATATATATATATATATATATATATATATATATATATATATATATATATATATATATATATATAAATATATATATATATATATATATATATATATATATATATATATATATATATATATATATATATATATATATATATATATATATATATATATACATATATATATATATATATACATATATATATATATATATATATATATATATATATATATATATATATATATATATATATATATATATATATATATATATATATATATATATATATATATATTCAATATATAGGGAGGTACCACCTCTAGAACTGTCCTAAGGACCCTCATCCTCAGAGAAAAGAATAAACTTGCTTCAGGGAAAACTCAATATTCTCCCTGAAGGTGTTTGAGAATTTTTTCCTACCACCCTCTATATTTAATGCATATTTTATTTATAGACAAAATACATTGACAAAACTTTCACGAAAATGCAATAGAAAGTAAAACAACATAGGTAACTCAGAGCTACATCTCGAATACTTCGTCCAGCTTCCTGGTGGTGGGCTGCATACCCAGAATGCTGCACGCATTTCCTCTCTGGATCACAACACTGAGTCTCTGAAAGAGGAAACTGGTCGCCCTGTTGTCCTTGGTTTCTATGATGAGCTTTTCACCCAGCTCTTTGAGGAACTTTAAAGCACACTTGCCCTATACTTCAAGGGTCTCCGACCCTATTGGGATGAAGTTATAGCAAGGGGAAAGTCTTCATATTTGTGGATCTTCTGGGTCTCCCTGTGGCTGGCAGCTCCACCCTCTTCCACTACAGAGAATGGCAAGTAAGTGTCTGCCAATGTGGCTGCACAGGTGTAGTCCCAGGGAATTTGCTTTCCATCCTTCCAGGGTAGTATAGTGGCTCCATCAGGACGTTTTTGACTTTCGTCAGACCTCTGCACTTGGGGTTCCCGTTGAGCTGGGCAACGGCTGTGGCGAGGCTTCTCTTTATGATATCATTGGCCTCTTCATGTCTGGCATACTTGTCGCCCTTCCGCAAATACACCTATGTTCGGTGAGGATGTGGGTGGCTACGCGAAGAGCAACACCAATCCGAATGGTCTGTGGGTCGAGACGGGTGCCAAGGGAGGAATTGGGAACAGTTAACAGGAAATCTTTTGAGTGTGGTGCCTTCACTGCCAGGAGACGAGCTTTGTCATTTCCTGAATGGTTGGAGAGGATCGTGTTGGCGATTTTTTTCATGATCGGTTTGTCCCAGTGGGACTGTTTGTGCTCTTTGGGAGGAGCTGGTCTACTGGAGGAGTCTGTAAGGGTGTCCCACCGAATCGCTGCTTCAGTAAACCTGGGGTCTTGCGCTTCTACCACATCTCTCAATCAATCGGGAACAATCTTCTTGACTAATGCACTGGAAGCCAAACACAAAGACAGAAAAGCAGGAAAAGAAACGTGCATTGCTTTGCACTCCCCTATACCTCCCAGTCGCACTGGGAGGGTTGCCTGATCCCATTGCTGATCCTCTAGTGACAAGTTCAATGCCTTCTTAAAGGTTGATCTCTGGTGTGCGTCATATTCGTCGAGTGTTAGGTTGTCAAAAGAGCGTGCACACCTTAGGAAGTAAGTGAGTCTTTGCATAGTAAGACACCTTGTGAGGATATACAGAGCATCATGGTCATCAAGATCGCTTATTCTCTCCTCCATTCTCATCAGGTCATTCAATTTGTCCTTGAGGACAGTGTCGATGGCCTGGTGACCCAGCGGTGCTCCCAAGAGGGTACTGTTGGACAGAGTGGTAATAGAGACTTCCAGAAGGATTCTTCGCACAGCACTGATTATTTCCTTGTTCGCTGTGATTTCACACTTGGAGGGATTGAGGATGAGTCTCAATCTTCTCCCTGTGTTTTCACCGGTTGTTGGACCCCTACCTGGGACTCTTCAGTACCTGCCAGAATACCATCATCCAGGTACCAGATGTTGAGCTCGCTGCATAGGCTGGAAGTTAGTTCTGTAACTACCAAGCAGAAGAGAAGGGAAGCAAGTGGGTTACCCTGCTGAACACTCTCTGATGAGAGAATTTCATGTTCTCCAAACAAATGAATTGCTGTAGCCGGCTGAAATGAAGAAAAAAAGACTAGGGAGCCTATCCCGAACAGCTGGCAAGACAGCATCTCTCTTCACCATATTAAAGGCATTTCTAAATTCAAGTTTGACTACGGCCATGTCTTCTGGTAGGTCCCTGATTTAGGCCCTTGCCGCATGAGCTGCGGCTTCACTATCTTGAGAGACCCCAAAGCCCAGTTGGTGTGGCTGGAGTAAACTGGCAGCTTCTAGGCGTATGTTTCTTACTGCTGCTTTGGCAACGAGACGGCAAAGAGTGTTTCCAACCGCAATGGGTCTGATTCCCCCATCCTTCTTCAAAGCACATTGTGAAGTTCCAAAAAAGAAAGGTTTAATTTCTTCTGGGATCCGCCCAGCCAGTCAGTTGTTGACGAAAGTTGTTAACTCGGTGAGAAGAATTGATGCAGATGCACCGAGTACTGGATTTACCATCTCTTTGAGGTGCTGAGGTCGAATTCCAGTGTAACCTCCTGCAGTTCCTGATGGAAATGACACAATCGCCTTATGGACTTCCGATTCTGGCAAAATTAATTGTTCAGTGATGGGGTCTTCCTCAGGGTTGTTGTTGATGGCTATGGTGTCACTGGTTGGATGCTTGTCTCCTAGTGCTTGGGCTGTGGTCTCATCCTTGGGGACTACAGTGTCGTCACTTGTAATTATTCTGATTGCTTCCACTGTATTACCTTCTTCGATTTTTTTGTTAACCTGTGCGCAAATTTTCTTGTTTTCAGTGGCACTTTTCTTGGGTCTACCTCTGTGATTCCTGGGATGATGGGGCAGAGGGACGCAATTATCCGTTCTTGGGTAGTTGCGCACTGTCTTGATAACTGACGTGGTTAGCAGTTTGCCTCGTCTTTCAGGAGCCACCGGACAGACATTGCCGAACAGGAGTAGGTTGCGCCATGCTTGGATGGTGCCTCAGGCTTTTTAAGTTGGTGGAACCTCCTTTCACCTGCTTAAGAAGATCTGTGAATTTCCCTGCTGCATATGGGCGAACCGCTTTAGGGCTGTGGAATAGGGTACTGCTAACAGTGGATTTAAATGCCAACAGAAAGTTATCGCAAGTGAGGAGGTTGCCATTGGAATTGCCATCTGCCTGTGGAGGCTGTGGGCTGCTCTCTGCTGGGAGCATATGTGATCCTGCACACCCATTGTGTGCACGAATGCGCCTCTTCTTTCATTGTTGGGTGCACTATTTCCCTGGCTTTGTGGCTGGCTGGCTTCATCATCTGCCATACCTCAAACTGTGTGGTAAGCCCTTGCTGAAGGGAAAATGTCGCATGGCACATACCGCGTGTGGTTCATGGTTGTGATCGGGGGAGGAGAGGGGTCTCCGGTCCTTGTGTTGGGCGGTGGAGGGATGGGAGGAGTGGAAGATGTGTGATGAGGCGGAGTAGGGCACTCACTCTCCTCCAGGACAAGTCACTATACACCACAATGCTCTGTGCACCTGTTACTATACACCACTATGTTCTGTGCACAGCCCCCACTGTAAACGACACACCGCTATACACTACACATACTATGCGCATACCATGCACATAATACGCACTGTTCACACGGTGAACAAACACTCCAGCCTGTTGATGATATTCCTGGTAGGTGTTCTTGATTGGACGATATTGTGCCAAAATCACAGAGCAGGATGCCCACAGCCGTGCCCATTAAGCCGAACAAGCGAGTTCGTCCTATTAGCAGAATGAAAATTTGTTTGCCCGTAAATCGACGGAAATAAATATGAATATAACGAAAAAAAATAAATATTGATTTTAAGTCATATAAAATACATTTGAACTGACCATAAGATATATATCGTGGAATTTAAGTACGAAAACTTGCAATAGTTAAAGTTTACCTAGAGAGAGTTCCGGGGATCAACGCCCCCGCGGCCCGGTCTATGACCAGGGTTAAGTGTCCAGGTTAAGTGAGATTTCTAAGGTAGTTTAAGTCCACAAATATAAATATTATCTATCTCTATGTGAAGAATTAATTTGAAAAGTTTAATTCTTAAGGGAGTTTCGCAGCCATATCTCTGATTTCAGAATATATTTAAGTGTTATTCAGCCCGAAACTAAATATAATCACTATGTTAGCAGAAAAATAATCACTATGTTAGCAGAAAATTCCCTACAAAGATCACTTACCTATTTACCCCGTAATATAATATTTAACTATCCTTTGCTATGCGGATGTTTGTTAACACATCCTAAGATTTGTAATGGTAACTACTACCTTGAACGCCTTGACATACCTAGAAGCCTGAATGTGTCTTGTTGCTAGGAATGACTTTCTTGGGTTATCCTGAGTACTCACACATTGTGAAGACTTACTCAGCCCTGTAACAACTTCAGTCAGTATTACCAAGGCTGGCTCCTCCTCAGGAAAATTAATGAATAGAAAAAGAAATAATAACAGACAATGATAAACACTTTATTATTTAGAAATGGAAAATGTAAAACAATAAAACATGAATGGGTATCCTAATTGAAAGAAAAATTAAAAATGAAATAAAAAAAATTACATTTGAACTCAACGCTAATATAGGTATATCGTGGTAATGGGGTGTCAGGTGTTGGTGACACTGAGTGTTGTTGAAATCGTAGCCGTTGCTGATGTGGGGGGTAGCAGGTGTTGGTGACCACCACCGGCTCGTTCTTCACAGAGTGTAGCCGTGTATAATTACTTCAGATGACAGGAAAACAGGTTCGTTACCACTGCTATGATGAGGGATTAGGTCCTGTGTTGGCTTACATAACAGGTAAGTAGATTAAACATGGGACGTCTCATGACGTTAGTCCGTCTCCTTCTATTCTTCTCGTTGGTTGGCAGGTGACCCTCTCTGTCATTCCAAGCTGTAAAGAGAGACAGATTACCCACTGCTTAAGAAATCACTCTCCATGATAAGTACAATACCTAAAAGATGTGGTGATTATTAAAACATTTAACAGATAAAGACTGAAAGGACTAAGCTAATTATTGGTCAAAAGTGAAGCTTTCAACCAATAAGTCCACTAAAATATGATCAGGCGTGTACTTACAGAAGTATTGGGAGCTGTGAGTCGAGTGATTTACTGTTTGACCGGAGCCCCACACGTCACCTTTCGGGGGGGGAAGAGGGAGGGGGAGGGATAGCGGGAGCTAGACTGACCCTACCTTAACAAGCAGCCGGCAATCAAACTATCACTTTCGTGGAGGGGAAAAAAAGGGGGGGCAGGGAACAGTGGGAGCTGGACTTACCCTACCTTAACAAATAGCCGGCAATGAAACTATTGTTATTATACACTCCCTCGCTACTCCTATCTATTGAACTTTTCCCTCACACACATGCTGTTATGTATGACACTTGACATCACCTGCAAGTGTTAAAGTCTTAATGGATTCCTGGATTCCCAGTTTGTGCCCATGGGTCAGTGAGGAATGAAAATGAAAATATAGAAAATATTGAAAATCAGTGCGTGAAATTAATCCTACTTGAAGCAAAGAATGAAAAATGACTCACACACACACACACACACACACACACACACACACACACACACACACACACACACACATACACACCAATATGAAGAGAGCAACAGAGCAATGGTGGACACACTTGCTGAGGTGGCAAGAAGAGCTCACTCCAGCAGAGCAAAGTTGCTGGTTATGGGGGATTTCAGCCACAGGGAGATTGACTGGGAAAATCTGGAGCCACATGGGGGTCCCAAAACATGGAGGGCCAAGATGTTGGATGTGTTGCTGGAAAGCCTCACGCACCAACATGTTAAGGACACTACCAGAGTGAGAGGGGAGGATGAACCAGCAAGATTGCACCTTGTGTTCACCCTGGGCAGTTCAGACATTGAGGACATCACATATGAGAGTCCCCTAGGAGCTAGTGACCACGTGGTTCTGTGCTTTGAATACATAGTAGAGTTGCAAGTGGAGAGAGGAACAGGAGTTGAATGGGAAAAGCCTGACTATAAAAGAGGGGACTACATAAGGTTGAGGAACTTCCTGCAGGAGGTTCCGTGGGACAGAGAACTGGCAGGAAAGCCAGTAAATGATATGATGGAATATGTAACAACAAAATGCAAGGAGGCAGTGGAAAGGCTTATTCCCAAGGGCAACAGTAACAACGGGAAGACCAGAACGAGCCCCTGGTTTACCCGACGGTGTAGGGAGGTACAAACAAAGTGCAATAGAGAATGGAAAAGTACAGAAGGCAGAGAACACATGAAAATAGGGAGATCAGTTGCAGAGCCAGGAACGAGTATGCACAGGTAAGGAGGGAGGCACAGCGACAATATGAAAATAACATAGCATCGAAAATCAAGACTGACCCGAAACTGTTGTATAGCCACATCAGGAGGAAGACAACAGTCAAAGACCAGGTGATCAGACTGAGGACAGAAGGTGGAGAACTCACAAGAAATGATCAGGAGGTATGTGAGGAGCTAAACAGGAGATTTAAGGAAGTTTTTACAGTAGAGACAGGAAGGGCTGTGGGAAGACAGCACAGAAGGGAACATCAAGAGGGAATATACCAACAAGTGTTGGATGACATACGAATAACCGAGGAGGAGGTGCAGAAGCTGCTAAGTGACCTTGATACCTCAAAGGTGATGGGACCGGACAACATCTCCCCAAGGGTCCTTAGAGAAGGAGCAGAGATGCGGTGCGTGCCCCTAACCACAATCTTCAACACATCCCTTGAAACTGGGCAACTACCTGAGGAATGGAAGACAGCAAATGTAGTCCCCATATTTAAGAAAGGAAACAGAAATGAGGCACTAAATGACAAACCAGTGTCTCTGACATGTATTGTGTGCAAAGTCATGGAGAAGATTATCAGGAGGAGAGTGGTGGAACACATGGAACAGGACAAGATTATAAATGAAAACCAGCATGGGTTCATGGAAGGCAAATCCTGTGTCACAAACCTTCTGGAGTTTTATGACAAGGTAACAGAAGTAAGACACGAGAGAGAGGGGTGGGTTGATTGCGTTTTCCTAGACTGCAGGAAGGCCTTTGACACAGTTCCCCACAAGAGATTAGTGCAGACGCTGGAGGATCAGGCGCATATAACAGGGAGGGCACTGCAATGGATCAGGGAATACCTGACAGGGAGGCAACAACGAGTCATGGTACCTGAAGAGGTATCACAGTGGGCGCCTGTGACGAGCGGGGTCCCACAGGGGTCAGTTCTAGGACCAGTGCTATTTTTTATATATGCGAACGACATGATGGAAAGAATAGACTCTGAAGTGTCCCTATTCGCAGATGATGTAAAGTTGATGAGAAGAATTAAATCGGATGAGGATGAGGCAGGACTGCAAAGAGACCTGGACAGGCTGGACAATTGGTCCAGAAACTGGTTTCTCGAATTCACCCCTGCCAAATGCAAAGTCATGAAGTTTGGGGAGGGGAAAGAAGACCGCAGACAGAGTATAGGCCAGATGGACAAAGACTACAGACCTCACTCAGGGAGAAAGACCTTTGGGTGACCATAACACCGAGCACGTCACCGGAGCCACACATCAACCAAATAACTGCTGCAGCATACGGGCGCCTGGCAAACCTGAGAATAGCGTTCCGATACCTTAATAAGGAATCGTTCAAGACACTGTACACTGTGTATGTTAGGCCCATACTGGAGTATGCAGCACCAGTCTGGAACCCACACCTGGTCAAGCACGTCCAGAAGTTAGAGAAAGTACAAAGGTTTGCAGCAAGGCTAGTCCCAGAGCTCAGGGGAATGTCGTACTAGGAAAGGCTGAGGGAAATCCGACTGACGACACTGGAGGACAGAAGAGTCAGAAGAGACATGATAACGACATACAAGATACTGTGCGAAATCGACAAGGTGGACAGAGATAGGATGTTCCAGAGATGGGACACAGGGACAAGGGGTCACAACTGGAAGCTGAAGGCTCAGTCGAGTCACAGGGACGTTAGGAAGTATTTCTTCAGTCATAGAGTCGTCAGGAAGTAGAATAGCCTAGCAAGTGAAGTAGTGGAGGCAGGAACAATTCATAGTTTTAAGAAGAGGTATGACAAAGCTCAGGAAGCAGAGACGGAGAGGACCTAGTAGCGATCAGTGAAGAGGCTGGGCCAGGAGCTGAGTCTCGACCCCTGCAACCACAATTAGATGAGTACACACACAGAGGGGAGAGGAGACAGGATAGGCTCCAGAAAGACGGAGAGGTGGGGCACACCACCAAGTGCTGGACACAGTACACACAACCAAGGAAGAAGTGAAGAGGCTTCTGAGTGAGCTAGATATCTCAAAGGCAATGGAGCCTGATGACATCTCTCCATAGGTCCTGAGAGAGGGAGCAGAGGCGCTGTACACAAACACTAACAACAATATTCAATACATCTATCGAAACAGGGAGATTGCCTGAGGCATGGAAGACAGCAAATGTAGTCCCAATCTTTAAAAAAGGAGACAGACATGAAGCACTAAACTACAGACCATTGTCACTAATATGTATAGTATGCAAAGTGATGGGGAAGATTATTAGGAGAAGAGTGGTGGAACACCTAGAAAGGAATGGTCTCATCAATAGCAGCCAACATGGTTTCAGGGACGGGAAATCCTGTGTCACAAACTTACTGGAGTTCTATGACATGGTGACAGCAGTAAGACAAGAGAGAGATGGGTGGGTGGATTGCATTTTCTTGGACTGCAAGAAGGCGTTTGACACAGTTCCAGACAAGAGATTAGTGCAAAAACTGGAGGACCAAGCAGGGATAACAGTGAAGGCACTACAATGGATCAGGGAATACTTGTCAGGAAGACAGCAGCGAGTCATGGGACGTGGCGAGGTGTCAGAGTGGGCACCTGTGACCAGCGGGGTCCCACAGGGGTCAGTCCTAGGACCAGTGCTATTTCTGGTATTTGTGAACGACATGACGGAAGGAATAGACTTCGAAGTGTCCCTGTTTGCAGATGACGTGAAGTTGATGAGAAGAATTCATTCGATAAAAGACCAGGCAGAACTTCAAGTGGATCTGGACAGGCTGCAGACCTGGTCCAGCAATTGGCTCCTGAAGTTCAACCCTACCAAGTGCAAAGTCATGAAGATTGAGGAGGAGCAAAGAAGACCGCAGACGGAGTACAGTCAAGGGGGCCAGAGACTACAAACCTCACTCAAGGAAAAAGATTTTGGGGTGAGTATAGCACCAGGCACATCTCCTGAAGCGCACATCAACCAAATAACTGCTGCAGCGTATGGGCACTTAGCAAACCTCAGAACAGCATTCCGACATCTTAATAAGGAATCGTTCAGGACCCTGTACACCGTGTACGATAGGCCCATATTGGAGTATGCGGCACCAGTTTGGAACCCACACCTAGCCAAGCACGTAAGGAAACTAGAGAAAGTGCAAAGGTTTGCAGCAAGACAAGTCCCAGAGCTAACAGGTATGTCCTACGAGGAGAGGTTAAGGGAAGTTAACCTGACGACACTGGAGGACAGGAGAGAGAGGGGGGGACATGATAACGACATACAAAATACTGAGAGGAATTGACAAGATGAAAAAGATGTTTCAGAGATAGGACACAGCAACAAGGGGACACAGTTGGAAGTTGAAGGCACAGATGAATCACAGGGATGTTAGGAAGTATTTCTTCAGCCACAGAATAGTCAGGAAGTGGAATAGTTTGGGAAGCGATGTAGTGGAGGCAGGATCCATACATAGCTTTAAGCAGAGGTAAAGCTCACAGTTCAGGGAGAGTGACCTAGTAGCGACCAGTGAAGAGGCGGGGCCAGGAGCTTGGACTCGACCCCTGCAACCTCAGCTAGGTAAGTACAGCTATGTGAGTATATATATATGTATGCAAGGAATTCGCGAGAGCATGCGAAATATACACAAACACTGATCTCTGGCTGAAGGAGACTCGAACCTACGAACCTTAGGACAAGGTACGCAGTGCTTTACCAATCTACCCACACTGGACCAATACCTTGGCGTGTAGCATCCGCTACACGTTTGATCCAAGGCAGCCAGCTTTCAGGGAGAAGGCTTACAGCTTTTCATCTCATCCCCTGCATGCATCAGCCTTACTAGAGATTTGAACAATGCAAGGAATTCGCGAGAGCATGCGAAATATACACAAACACTGATCTCTGGCTGAAGGAGACTCGAACCTACGAACCTTAGGACAAGGTACGCTGTGCTTTACCAATCTACCCACACTGGACCAATACCTTGGCGTGTAGCATCCGCTACACGTTTCATCCAAGGCAGCCAGCTTTCAGGAAAAAGGCTTACAGCTTTTCATCTCATCCCCTGCATGCATCAGCCTTACTAGAGATTTGAACAATGCAAGGAATTCGCGAGAGTATGCGAAATATACACAAACACTGATCTCTGGCTGAAGGAGACTCGAACCTACGAACCTTAGGACAAGGTACGCAGTGCTTTACCAATCTACCCACACTGGACCAATACCTTGGCGTGTAGCATCCGCTACACGTTTGATCCAAGGCAGCCAGCTTTCAGGGAGAAGGCTTACAGCTTTTCATCTCATCCCCTGCATGCATCAGCCTTACTAGAGATTTGAACAATGCAAGGAATTCGCGAGAGCATGCGAAATATACACAAACACTGATCTCTGGCTGAAGGAGACTCGAACCTACGAACCTTAGGACAAGGTACGCAGTGCTTTACCAATCTACCCACACTGGACCAATACCTTGGCGTGTAGCATCCGCTACACGTTTGATCCAAGGCAGCCAGCTTTCAGGGAGAAGGCTTACAGCTTTTCATCTCATCCCCTGCATGCATCAGCCTTAATAGAGATTCGAACAATGCAAGGAATTCGCGAGAGCATGCGAAATATACACAAACACTGATTTCTGGCTGAAGGAGACTCGAACCTACGAACCTTAGGACAAGGTACGCAGTGCTTTACCAATCTACCCACACTGGACCAATACCTTGGCTTGTAGCATCCGCTACATGTTTGATCCAAGGCAGCCAGCTTTCAGGGAGAAGGCTTACAGCTTTTCATCTCATCCCCTGCATGCATCAGCCTTACTAGAGATTTGAACAATGCAAGGAATTCGCGAGAGCATGCGAAATATACACAAACACTGATCTCTGGCTGAAGGAGACTCGAACCTACGAACCTTAGGACAAGGTACGCAGTGCTTTACCAATCTACCCACACTGGACCAATACCTTGGCGTGTAGCATCCGCTACACGTTTGATCCAAGGCAGCCAGCTTTCAGGGAGAAGGCTTACAGCTTTTCATCTCATCCCCTGCATGCATCAGCCTTACTAGAGATTTGAACAATGCAAGGAATTCGC
>NC_091381.1:15550135-15570135 GCF_038502225.1 Cherax quadricarinatus
AGTATTCTCCCTCTCTGCTACACACCCTAACCTGAGCCTCACTATCCTCATAAAAGCTCTTTACAGCATTTAATAACTTACCACCTATTTCATATACTTGCAACATCTGCCACATTGCTCCTCTATCCACTCTATCATATGCCTTTTCTAAATCCATAAATGCAATAAAAACTTCCCTACCTTTATCTAAATACTTTTCACATATATGCTTCAATGTAAACACTTGATCTACACATCCCCTACCACTCTGAAGCCTCCTTGTGCATCCGCAATCCTACATTCTGTCTTACCTCTAATTCTTTCAATTATAACCCTACCGTACACTTTTCCTGGTATACTCAGTAAACTTATTCCTCTATAATTTTTACAATCTCTTTTGTCCCCCTTCCCTTTACATAAAGGGACTATACATGCTCTCCGCCAATCCCTAGGTACCTTCCCCTCTTTCATACATTTATTAAACAAAAGTACCAACCACTCCAACACTATATCCCCCCCTGCTTTTTTCATTTCTGTCAAGATCCCATCAGTTCCA
This sequence comes from Cherax quadricarinatus, assembly GCF_038502225.1. Taxonomy (NCBI): domain Eukaryota; kingdom Metazoa; phylum Arthropoda; class Malacostraca; order Decapoda; family Parastacidae; genus Cherax; species Cherax quadricarinatus. The sequence continues at coordinate 15,550,671 of NC_091381.1, forward strand.
GCTGCTTTATCCCCTTTCATTCTATGTAATGCCTCACGTACCTCCACCACACTTACATTCTGCTCTTCTTCACTCCTAAAAGATGGTATACCTCCCTGGCCAGTGCATGAAATTACCGCCTCCCTTTCTTCCTCAGAATTTAAAAGTTCCTCAGAATATTCTCGCCATCTACCTAATACCTCCCTCTCCCCATCTACTAACTCCCCTACTCTGTTTTTAACTGACAAATCCATACTTTCCCTAGGCTTTCTTAACTTGTTTAACTCACTCCAAATTTTTTTCTTATTTTCATTAAAATTTCTTGACAGTGCCTCTCCCACACTTTCATCTGCTCTCCTTTTGCACTCTATCACCACTCTCTTCACCTTTCTTTTACTCTCCATATACTCTGCTCTTCTTATAACACTTCTGCTTTGTAAAAACCTCTCGTAAGCTACCTTTTTCTCTTTTATCACACCCTTTACTTCATCATTCCACCAATCACTCCTCTTTCCTCCTGCCCCCACCCTCCTATAACCACAAACTTCTGCCCCACATTCTAATACTGCATTTTTAAAACTATTCCAACCCTCTTCAACCCCCCCACTACTCATCTTTGCACTAGCCCACCTTTCTGCCAATAGTCGCTTATATCTCGCCCGAACTTCCTCCTCCCTTAGTTTATACACTTTCACCTCACTCTTACTTGTTGTTGCCACCTTCCTCTTTTCCCATCTACCTCTTACTCTAACTGTAGGTACAACTAAATAATGATCCGATATATCAGTTGCCCCTCTATAAACATGTACATCTTGGAGACTACCCATCAACCTTTTATCCACCAATACATAATCTAACAAACTACTTTCATTACGTGCTACATCATACCTTGTATATTTATTTATCCTCTTTTTCTTAAAATATGTATTACTTATTACCAAATTTCTTTCTACACATAGCTCAATTAAAGGCTCCCCATTTACATTTACCCCTGGCACCCCAAATTTACCTACTACTCCCTCCATAACATTTTTACCCACTTTAGCATTGAAATCCCCAACCACCATTACTCTCACACTTGATTCAAAACTCCCCACGAATTCACTCAACATTTCCCAGAATCTCTCTCTCTTCTCTACACTTCTCTCTTCTCCAGGTGCATACACGCTTACTATAACCCACTTTTCACATCCAATCTTTATTTTACTCCACATAATCCTTGAATTTATACATTTGTAGTCCCTCTTTTCCTGCCATAGCTTATCCTTCAACATTATTGCTACTCCTTCTTTAGCTCTAACTCTATTTGAAACCCCTGACCTAATCCCATTTATTCCTCTCCATTGAAACTCTCCCACCCCTTTCAGCTTTGTTTCACTTAAAGCCAGGACATCCAGCTTCTTCTCATTCATAACATCCACAATCATCTCTTTCTTATCATTTGCACAACATCCACGCACATTCAGACTTCTCACTTTGACAATATATATATATATATATATATATATATATATATATATATATATATATATATATATATATATATATATATATACATATACATACACATATACATATACTTATACACATATATATACATACATACACATACATATACACATATATATATTTTAGTTGTCGCATGGACAACTAGTGATAGGAACTGGATATTTTCCCCCGAGACAGCCATATATAGAGTCAATTCCTCTACATAGGATATTAAGCAGAAATATTCCAACAATTCTAGCTGGAGATTTTAATGCTCATCACCCTGCCCTCTTCAACTGTGGAGCTGGTATTCCACTGGGTGACTTAAAAGGAAAACAACTCTTTAATATCATGACAGCTAGAAACTTGTCATTTCAAGGCCCATTCTTCAAATCGTACATTGGACCTCATCCAGGAACACCAGATATAGTACTGACAAACAGAGACTGTGACATCTTTCACTGTCGTATATCTCCTGGTGGAAATGTAGGATCTGACCATATCCCTGTTATAATACAACTACAAACTTCTCCATTTAGAATACCTGTAACTCCTAAACCCAATCTTAACACCATAGGATTTGACCCCTTCAGGGCATATCTGGGTGAAGATGAAATTGTGTCTTTGGAAAATCTACCTTCCAGTGCAATTGATGATGCAATCAGGTCCCTGCACAATCGAATAATTGAAGCTACCAATGCAACTTGCCAATTAGCTTCCACAAAGATATACCAACAATATAAACCTACTAGAGAAATTAGAGACACTTTAAGAAATTATCAAGCAGAATGTCGAAGGCATCTTCAAACGCGACAACCACCAGCAGCTACACTGCACCGATTAAGGCACGAATTAATTAACATGATTAGTCAACACAAACGAGACATATGGAAATTTCTAGTTCTTCAAGCTAATCAATATATACGTGAACCAGCAAAATTTTGGAGTAAGATCCGACAACTTTTAGGGGCAAAGCACAAGGCTCCTAACTACCTAGTTCATACCTTCACTGATGAGGATGATGAAGATGTTGAAATTAAACTTGACGATCCACAGGACCAGGCTAATTTGATGGGTGATGTATGGGAGAAAATTCTCTCTCACAATAACAGTCGTCAATTTAATAATAATCATTATCAGTTAGTAAATGAATGGAGAGATGAAAACTTGGATGATCTACAACCACTACCTACCATCGATACTTCAACTCTTGAAGATACCCACCCGCTTACTAGACCTATTACATTACTAGAGATAAGTCAGGTTATTGGAAGAATGAGAAATAGAGCCCCTGGCCTCTCTGGAATAACGATGAAATAAATAAAGTACCTACCTAGAAATTGCAAACAGTCCTTGGTAAATATCTTTAATGCCATCTTGGCCTCAGGACATTTTCCAGTTGTTTTTAAGACTGCTAGAATGATCTTTCTTGCTAAGCCCAATAAAGACATCCACCAACCTGGGAACTATAGACTTATATCTTTACTTGAAGTCACTGGAAAAGTTCTTGAGAAAGTCATTTCCAACAGATTGAATTACTATATGGAGTTTAATCACTTGTTTACTGAAAAACAATTTGGCTTTAGAACACATAGAGGTACCAATCATGCAATAAATGTTATTTTTGACACTGTAGCAAGTCTAAAACAGCAGGGCAATCTTGCCTTAATTGCCACCAGAGATGTTCATAAAGCTTTTGATAGCTTATGGCATGATGGCCTTATATACAAACTCATTGACCTACCAGACCATAACTGGACTTTTCTCAGAGTAATTTATAATTTCTTAACTCAAAGAAAAATCATTCCCACCTTTCATGGCAAGTCGACAGAACCTTTTATACCGACGGCTGGTGTCCCACAAGGTTCTTGTCTCAGTCCACTTCTGTTTAACATTTATGTGAATGACCTTCCTCAACCAGAGTTTAATGACACAATTGTGACACAGTTTGCAGATGATGTTATTCATGTCGTCTCATCAACTCCAGTAACAGGAAAATACAAGTATGAGAGAGTCATAGAAAAAATGAATATTGAACTTCGTCGAACATCTAATTGGGAGAAGAAATGGAGAATTACGACTAATCCTGACAAGGTCCTTGTTAGCACGATAGGATGTTTTGCATCAATCATCGAAGATAAAGGGGGTATCTCCATCAGAGGTACACCTGTAGCCATTAGAAACCCTAACAAGATCTTGGGATATGAAATAGACAGGCTGCTCCACTCAACATCTCATGTAACTAAAAAGATCAACACAGCCAAAGCCGGTCTTAGCAGACTCTTTCGATTCAATCAAGCCCCTCAACATGTCAAAAAACATCTGTATAAAATGATAATAAGACCTATACTTGAATACCCTTGTGTCCCAATGTCATTAACAACAAAGACCAACATGCTACGGTTACAAAGGGTCCAGAATAGAGCTCTTCGCTTTATTACCGATACCAGGAGGAGAGATAGAGTTAAAATGGCAGATTTACACACACAACAAGATATCACTGCCATAAATATACGCCTTGACACCCTAAAAAAGAAACAACTTTATACAATGCAAGAACTATACATGCCAGATAGAGAACATCCTATACAAGTGATAAATACCACCGATTACACCATCAATACTCCGCCTCACAGGACTCAAAGAATGACTCTCCCACAGAGGGTTCGTCGTTTTATTCATAAAGATGATTACCCTCGACCCATGATATTGAGCAACTTACCTGACGAAGAAGATTGGATACTACCAGAACCCTTCTATGTATACTGAGAAAATCATCGCCCCCAATTAGGGAGACATCTTAAATAACTTTCTAATGTAAAATTATGCTATTGACTATTGTTGGACACCACCATTAAGAAGCTATTGTCACGGGCTCATAAACTGGCCAGAAAATATCGCCTTTCTTGTCGTATAAATATCCGTTGTGCCATCGCGAAAAAAAAAAAAAAAAAAAAAAAAAAAAAAAAAAAAGCAATTGCAACTTGTATAATTACTACCAATTCAGAGTCATGTACTTATATACCTATTATATTTATGTGTCTCTGATGGGTTAGTATTATACCTCTTAAAGAATAATCTTATTAATTCAAATACACTTTTTAAATTACACCAAAGTGGTTGGGCCACTTACCTTTTATATCCTACCTCTCCCCCCCCTCCAACCCTTTTCCAATATTTCCATCCTTACCCATCCTTCTTCCTTCCCCATCTTACCAAAGCTCTGGTCATTAGAAGCGAAGAAGCGAAATAATAAATAACACATAAAACGATACGGTAACTGATATCTATATATAATACATAGTTAGGTAGGGGAAAACTTATCCAACTTGGACAATATGAATAAGAACAAAAACTAATACTCAGTAACCCATCAAAATTAAAACTAAAATCACCTGCAATAATGACTTTATACATATACACTGAACTACAACAATGATAGAGGAAACACAGTTTCTAACTAAGCGGACATGACCAGACAATGATAATACAATACAAATATATCCATCAAACTCCATATAAGTGAAACTATGTCCACTCTCAAGTGACTAAACAAATCAATACTTCATTAATTACAACATTATGAAATTATGTAATTATTGAGCTCGTTAATACATGTTGCAACCAATAAATAATAACTGACTTTGTTATTTACACATCATATACATATGACGTTCATAAATTAATTACAAAACATACCGTGACCTTAAAACATAATGGATACAATACTATATAGCAAAAGTACATTTGTTCGATGAAGATTTAAACGTCACGGTCTGACACACGAAAACTGTACTATGAATCCGAAGGTAATAAACACAATCTAGATAATCTTCTATTTTACCTTCCTTACACTTTCTCGTACCCAAACACAACCTTACGTATTACTCTCACACCAAACCACACACGCAAAGTACATACGAGAGACCAGTCCTTTTACGTTTTCACGTCGTACAAATGCCATAAATCCGCAACACGGAAACTACGATAGGTATAAGGAAAATACTACGCTCCCAACGATTCCCAGACAACAACTGATTCCTACACTTAGTTCGATACATATCTGCTATAATACCGTGTACCCTCTCAATTGTTCCCGCTGTCCGGAGTACCAAAGATGTATGAATAAAATCTGATACTAACACCCCCAGTGCCCTTGCGACCTCATCCGGAACCCCCCCCCCCCACGTCTAAACTAAGGACACGTAAGGGAGACAACCTCCCCCCACCCACCCACCTAATAAGTCTACCGAGCCAACAGCTCACGGCTTCTAACCGCTCGCAAAAATAAATCGCATGAAAAACAGTTTCTTCAATCCCACAATCGCTACAGGACGGAATATCGCGTAACCGTCGTGTACACAAAACAGACCCGGACGACAAGATGTTATGAAAAAAATTTATATACCGTTTCATGAACTACGGGTGGCAACGGAAGATCCACCAGACGGTTCCAAATATCGGCCCAAGCGTACAACGGAAACTGACTACAGACTGGTGCCACGTCAGCTTCCATAGTCGCCCGAACCAAAATGCGCAATTTACGCGCCCGCAGATTTGAAACCACTGTAAGCACGCGCAACATATCTACGCATATATGGCGATCATGCCCCTTAACACACTCGCACAGGTACTGATACGTCTCACTAACTGGATTACCTGCCACTCGCAGGTATTACACATATGTATGCTTGACAAAAAGAGCAAGCATTGATGCATGAAAATCTAATAATCAAAAACCCCCCTTGCGAACACTTAAACTAAGCACACTACAAAGTAACCAGCAACAACGACTTCCCCAGATAAACCGAAAAACACGCACCAATAAACGTGTCTCATCTCTTGGACACAACAAGGACACACGCACTACATGCCACACTTTAGCATATAGGATGGAATTAGTAACTATCACCCTCTGATGGAGAGTTAACCCATGTAACCTCAGCATACCAACACGCCGGATAACGCTATCAACCACCATCCTAGAACTGAGCACACGTCCTTCAATTCTACTAGCCGCATGAATTATCCCGCATATTTTCAAAGATTCACGCACAACCCACGGAATCTCCACGGAGATTGGACCTCGTTGCCACGGCCCTAAAAGTAAGAGTCCAGACTTATCCTTATTACATATCATACCAGTTGCCTCGCTAAAAGTGGTCACAATACGATCTACGGCAGACAAACTACCAGCATCTGTAAGCATGAGCGTTGTATCATCAACATAGCCAACAATATGGATAGGCCTACCGCACTGCCCATTACACGGATGCTGCTCACACCGGGCTGCCAGTGCCCTATACAATGGCTCCTGATAAACAGCAAATAAAATTTGTGATAACGGGCACCCCTGGCGAATCCCATGATATAAAGATACAGACGTACCTAATTGCCCATTCACCTGGACGCGTAAACACGCGTCAGTATACAATGACATAACCCACTTAACATTCGTTCGTGCGAAACCCAGCTGCTCCATTATGATTTTTAACACTAGATGATCAACGTTATCAAATGCAGCCTTCCAGTCTAACTCAGACGAAAGCTAGCGTGGCCGTGACCTCTAGCTCCCCCCCCCCCTATCCCATTTCACGGGATTTTGCTGGTCGCGAACTAGACGGGCTGGAAATCACCAAAGTACCGATTTTTGGCCCAAATACAGCGATCGTCCCGTGATACCAGCCTGACCTGGATGTAAAACCTTCTCTAAGATGGGTTTAAGGCGATTGCACAAAATTTTTGCATATAATTTATAGTCAGTGTTTAACAGGGTAATTCCCCTGTAATCATGTATATCAGTGCATTCGGTTTTTTTTCGGAACTAGGACCACAATACCTTCTCTCTGAGACCTACTTAAACAACCCCGATTTTTCATACTATTTAATAACCTAACAAGAAACACACATAACTCGTCCCAGAATTCTAAATAAAATTCACATGGCAACCCGTCTGACCCCGGCGATTTTCCTTTTTTCATGTCCTGCTAAGTTGTCCGTATTTCATCAGCACTAACAGGCCCCATAGCATATAGCTGTTCATCCTCTATTAATTTACTAGTCACCCACGACTGGACGACATCCATGGCAACAGTACGATCTCGACTACCACTAAATGTATCACGGTAAACTATGTCAGCATAAAGACTCATACGATCGGTATCCATTATCGTCGTACCCGACGGGAAGGACTCAACCCCGTCCCGCACCGTAAAACCCATTATATTGAACGCCCGACGACGCTGACTTTGATCACGTAGAACATACTCAGATGGTCGGTCTCCCAAATGGACTTCATCAATTCCCGCCGCAATTCGCGCCCCCTGAAATAACTGATTTTGTAAATCCGATATTTCCGCTTTCAGGGCGGCGATGGTGGTTACCGGATATGCTGCACGTAGCTCGTAACATGCACGTAATTGATGCCGTAAGTAATTTAACTTCCCATAACGTAATTGTATCGCCTCTTTACTCATCGCCCGAAAAAAGGATTTAATACAGGGTTTACCCCTTAGATCCCACCACTCTAAAATATCTACGGCACCCATCCCATCATTCCATAACTGAGACCACATTCGACGAAATAAATCATGAATTTCATCCCCTTTTAAAAGACTAACATTTAATTTCCAAAACCGAGGAACGGCTTGTGGCAAACCAGCCCAGGCGAGACGTACCAATATCGCATGATGATCAGCAAAATGTTCATCACATGTCTGGACACTCTGTATGTCAATAGCACAAGCTACATAGATCCTATCGAGTCGAGCCGCGTAACCCTGTCGGACAAAAGTAAAATCCACCTCACAAACTACATCACCTCCCACATCGCGCAACACAACCCCTTGCAAAATATCACCCAAAAGTTGAGAATAAAACCCACTACCCCGCGGTTCCACGTCCCGACGTCGTGTAACGCAATTCCAGTCACCTCCCACGACGGTTACCGCGGTTAGCGACCGGAAGTGATACACAAGCGTCTCCTGAAAAAACTGATTTTTCGTACTCGCATCCCTCGTTGAACGCTAATGAATCCGACTCTCATCGTACCCCACCACCCGTCAACGCGCACTAAGCGACAGTCAGACCCAACTTCCCAATGATGTAACCGAAAAGGACTGTTCTCTCGTATCAACACTGCCACACCACCTTTTAACCGTGGACTATTCACACCGTACACAACGTAACCTCGTATCCTCAATTCACCCACAACCCGATAATTGTGCTCTTGCAAAAACACAACATCAGGCTTAAAATAACATATACACTGCTCAAAATCATCTTTCCTATGAGTCACCGTAAACCATTGACATTTGTAGTTAAACACTGGAATATTGCTGGCTTTCATCACACACATTCACTCGTAATACATTGAGACATTGAGCGAGAGCACTGTCTGCGCCACAAACATCGCCAAGCGGGAGACTCGCCACCCTGGCATTATCTTCAAAGCCATTAGCCGCAATCGCGGCCCACGACTTTTTTTCCAGGTCGTTGTCCTGGTGTCAGTTCATCACTACTTGAATTACCTGCCTCCCGCTTACGCGAGCTCCCGTCGACAACGGTGCGGGCAGGCGCGGTCATGTGCGCATGGACGTCCACGCTAGTAATTATCACAGTGGGTCCGTCTGGAGTAGCAATCGTTGACGGTGGGCTACCAATGCTATTATCGGACGCCACTGGGGTGGATGGTGGCGCTGGACAATCCTCCGCAGCACCATATAATTCCGGAAATGATACAGGGAGGTCTAGCTCGACCTCACGAGATGGAACAACATCAGTTGACATCGCTGCGATACCGTTATCAGCAACGCTCGTCTCCATACAGGGCAATGTTACACACGGCGAGTCAGGTGTAGTGACAGGTATATCGACACGTACTCGAGGGCTTGTGTAGGAGCGTCTGACGGCACACGTTGCTCACCTTGTTGACGGGAACGCCGACGATCACATTGATACGCCATGTGTCCATACGCGTCACATAACCGACACATCTTCCTTTGCTCCGGGTAATACACATGTACCAGAGCACCGTAGACGTCGAGGAGAACAAAAGACGGGATGGGCATTTTGAAGGACATTTTCACTGAAAACGACCCATCAGGTTTACCTTCAAATGGGCCATAGCTCCATACACCTGCATAAGTCTGGTGAATCATCCCAAATTTGGTGAAGGCCTTACGGATTGCATGCTCATCAGCTTCGAAAGGGACGTTTCGAATCTTGACCCATGTGTAAGTGCGGGACACATCCCGAAGACATACTGCCACAGTTGGGTTCACCTGACAACGTAGATCTTGATATCGTTGAACATCCTCATACACTGTAGGAGTCGTAAACTTGACGAAAACCGGGAAGCACCGTTTACTGAAACGCCATAGATGTCATCGCTGGAGATCTTATATGTGTCTCGCAGGATTTAGAGTAGGAGGACGTCGACATTACGATCCAACAAATATCCCTGCAAAAGCTCCACACATACAGTGTTAACCCGTCGCCGGCTTCCCTCCATCTTGTGGGGTAATGTTGAATTTCGCCACCAGAGGGCTAGGCGCAGAGCACACAACCGCTCACCTCAGTACCTGTGAGGCAACTGAGGAGCGTCTGCGCAGTAGATCCTCTCGGCCCGAGAGCGAAGAGGTCAATGAATCAAGGAGAACTGATGGGACCCGAAAGTCAAGAGATTGTCAATTGGTCCGGGAAACGCACGTCAACTACTACCGAGCAGGAGAAAGGGGGAAGAAGGGGAAGGTAGTAGAGGTAACGATGCACACACACCTTACGGAACAAGCATTCCTCTCAACAAACTACCATCACAACTCATTTATAATTCCACTACTAGCTAATGAACTTTTCCCTCACAGTGTTGCTTAAGGGTATGGAAATGTGGAGAAAATTTGTGAAAGGCAACTGTTAAGAAGGTACTTTTACTGGGGGGGGGGATTGTGGGGTATGGAGGTATAGTCTGTTCTGGGACATGCATGGGTAGAAGGGGTGGTTAAGGCTTGAAAGGGTTCTGTGGGTAGTGGGGCATGTTGTTCCTGCGGAGGTTGACTTTCCAAGCCTGTCGATGTATGACTTTTGTGTCCGATAACTGCATGATTTTGTCTTCTATCATTACTGTCGTGAGGGTCAAATTGACTGGGCAATGTTTCCAGTGGAGTTCTTTCTCAGTCACTTAATATTTGCAGCTGGGACACAACCACTTCAGCACTTTAATTCATGATATTATTACCATGAGTTCTCCCTACCTACGTCGTCTTCAAGCCTTTTAGTTACTAGTTGCTAGCAGATGTTAAAGACACGTGTCGTTAGACACTTGGACTATTGTGTGTTTGTGTGTGTGTTTTTTTTTTGTGTGTAGGTGTGTGAGTGTGTGCTCATCTAGTCGTAATCACCCAGAATTGGTTTCAGGGTTCGAGTCACAAGTGCTGGCCCAGCTTTTTTACTGGCCGCTACTAGGACACTTTTCCTACTCCATGAGCTTTAATCATACCTCTACCTAAAGCTATATATGGACCCTGCCTCCACTACATCCCAGACTATTCCACTTTCTGGCAAATATGAGACTCTCAAGAAACACTTCCTAACATCCCTGTGATTCATCTGAGTCTTCAACTTCCAACTGTGGCCACTTGTTGCTGTGTCCCATCTCTGAAACGTCCTGCCTCTGTCCATCTTATCGATTCCTCTCAGTATTTTATATGTCGTTATCATATCCCCCTTCTTTCATTGTCAGGTCGATTTCCCTTAACCTCTCCTCGTAGGACATGCCCCTTAGCTCCGGGAATAGCCTTGCTGCAAACCTTCGCACTTTCTCTAGTTTCCTTATGTGCTTAGCTAGGTGTGGCTTCCACACTGGTGCTGCATACTCCTATATAGGCATAACGTACTCGTTGTACAAGGCCTTGAACAATTCTTCATGGAGATGACAGAATACTGTTCTTAGGATTGCTAGTCACCAGTATGCTGCAGCAGTTGTTTGGTGGATGTGCACCTCAAGAGATGTGCCCGGTGTTATACTCACCCCGAGATCCTTTTCTTTGAGTGAGGTTTGTAGTCTCTGGCACCCTAGACTGTACTCTATCTGCAGTCTTCTTTTCCCTACCCCTAATCTTCATCACTTTGCACTTGATGGGTTTGAACTCCAGGAGCCAGTTGCTGCACAAGGGCTGAAGCCTGTATTGATCCATTTGTAGTTCTGCCTGGTCCTCGTCCGGCTGAATTCTTCTCAGCAAACAAGAATGCTTCTAAATCTATTCCTTCTGCCATGTCGTCCAAAAATACCAGAAAATGCACCGGTTCTATGACTGAACCCTGGGGAACCCTGCTCGTCACAGGCGCCCACTCTGACACCTCGCCACGTACCATGACTCGAAGTTACCTTTCTAACAGGTATTCCCTGATCCATTACAGTGTCTTAACTGTTATCCGCCTGGTCCTCCAGCTTTTGCACTAATCTCTTTTGTGGAACTGTGTCAAACGCCTTCTTACAGTCCAAGAAAATGCAATCTACCCACCCGTCTCTCTCTTGTCTTACTGCTGTCACCTTGCCATAGAACTCCAGTAGTTCATTCATTCATTCATTAGAGATTCGCCGGTACTTCCGGCCCGGGTCTTCTCCATATGGCGACCCGGCTGTGGCCCCCCTTTCTTGAGGGGCCCTTTCCAGTAGGTTTGTGACACAGGATTTCCCGTCCCTGAAGCAGTGTTGGCTGTTGTTGATAAGCTCATTTCTTTCTAGGTGTTCCACCACTCTTCTCCTGATAACCTTCTCCATGACTTTGCATACTATACATGTCAGTGACACTGCTCTGTAGTTTAGTGCTGATTGTCTGTCTCCTTTCTTGAAAATGACACCTCATTTGCTGTCTTCAGCACCTCATGTAGTCGTCTTGTTTGGATGAATGTGTTGAAGATTGTTGTTAGTGGCACACAGCGCCTCTGTTGTGTACTCACCTAGTTGAGGTTGCGGGGGTCGAGTCCGAGCTCCTGGCCCCGCCTCTTCACCAGTTGCTACTGGGCCCTCTCTCCCCCCGCTCCACGAGCTTTATCAAACCTCGTCTTAAAACTATGTATGGTTCCCGCCTCCAATACGTCACTTTCTAGGCTATTCCACTGCCTGACAACTCTATGACTGAAAAAATACTTCCTAATATCTCTCTGACTCATTTGTGTCTTCAACATCCAATTGTGACCTCTTGTTTCCGTGTCCCCTCCCTGGAACATCCTGTCTTCGTCCACCTTGTCTATGCCGTGCAGTATTTTATATGTCGTTATCATGTCTTCCCTGACCCTCCTGTCCTCCAGTGTCATCAGGCCGATTTCCCTTAACCTTTCTTCATAGGACATTCCCCTTAGCTCTGGAACTAACCTTGTCGCAAACCTTCGCACTTTCTCTAGTTTCTTGACGTGATTTATCAAGTGCGAGTTCCAAACAGGTGCTGCATACTCCAGTATGGGCCTAACTTACACGGTGTACAGAGTCTTGAACGATTCCTTACTAAGGTATGGGAACGCTGTTCTCAGGTTTGCCAGGCTCCCATATGCTGCAGCAGTTATCTGGTTGATGTGTGCTTCCGGAGACATGCTCGGTGTTATACTCACCCCAAGATCTTTCTCCTTGAGCGAGGTTTGCAGTCTTTGGCCACCTAGCCTATACTCCATCTGCGGTCTTCTGTGCCCTTCCCCTATCTTCATGACTTTGCATTTGGCGGGATTAAATTCAAGAAGCCATTAGCTGGACCAGGTGTCCAGTCTGTCCAGGTCTCTTTGAAGCCCTGCCCGGTCCTCATCTGATTTAATTCTCCTCATTAACTTCACATCATCTGCGAACAGGGACACTTCTGAGTCTAACCCTTCCATCATGTCGTTCACATATATCAAAAAGAGCACTGGTCCTAGGACCGACCCCTGTGGGACCCCGCTCATCACAGGTGCCCACTGTGATACATCATTACGTACCATGACTCGTTTTTGCCTCCCTGTCAGGTATTCTCTGATCCATTGCAGTGCCATTCCTGTTATATGCGCCTGATCCTCTGCACTAATCTCTTTTGAGGAACTGTGTCGAAGGCCTTCTTGCAGTCCAAGAAGATGCAATCAACCCACCCCTCTCTCGTGTCTTACTTCTGTTACTTTATCATAAAACTCCAGAAGGTTTGTGACACAGGATTTGCCTTCCATGAATCCGTGCTGGTTGGCGTTTATACTCTTGTTCCGTTCCAGATGCTCCACCACTCTCCTCCTGATAATCTTCTCCATAACTTTGCATACTATACACGTCAATGACACAGGTCTATAGTTTAGTGCCTCTTTTCTGTCTCCTTTTTTAAAAATGGGAACTACATTTGCCGTCTTCCATACCTCAGGTAGTTGCCCAGTTTCCAGGGACGTGTTGAAGATTGTGGTAAGTGGCATGCACAACATATCTGCTCCCTCTCTAAGGACCCACGGGGAGATGTTGTCCGGTTCCATTGCCTTTGGTGTGTGTGTGTGTGTGTGTGTGTGTGTGTGTGTGTGTGTGTGTGTGTGTGTGTGTGTGTTTAAGGTGGGATTTGGGCATTAGTACTTACCTTTCATCTAGTAACCTTTAAATTAAATATGTACTTTACCCGTTAACTTCTTCAGTAAACAGGTCTTCAAGACTGTGCATAGGCGCTCCAATCCTATTAGTAACTTTTTTTTATGTTTATAGCCAATCGACTGAAAAAAGAACAGACTGCTTGTCTGAAGTTCACTTTCTGTTAATTAAGAATAATTTTATATGCTAAATATGGATTAAAATATGCATTGATTGTATTTACACGAATGATATACCTCTAGGTATACCAACATCCATCAATGCAACGATGTCTGCGTGTATCCAGAGGGAAAATACACCCCTCTGTATATATGAACTCTGAGATTCACATCCTTCTGTATTTCTATGTATATTAATTATTTCTGTGTATATTTACATCGAAATACATACCTCCGTGTACGTAAATTGAGAGATATATTCCTCTATGTACATAATCGGAGATGCACACCTCTCATTGTCTGTAAACTGAAAGATACACACATCGGTGTACATAAACTGATTTGAATGTAATCGCAGAGACACATAACTCTCTGCGTATATAATATGAGCTGAGGGATTCCCACGCACCTGTATATACACTGAGATATCTCTTTGTATATATACTCTGAGAGATACACGCCTCATGGTTAATATACACTGAGAGATAATCACGTCTCCTCTTCATGTTTTCACTCTAAGTTTGTTTGCATTTGTTAAATGACTATTGTTTACACTTAAAAAACAAGTGAAGGAAGCTCATTCAATAAGTAGACATTGTGCTTTTGTTATTGATGATATTTAAGTGTGAGGAAAATTGTTCTATAAGTTCGTTTCATTACGCAGATGCCATTTTACTATTCTGTTATAACTAGTTAGTCTAGAAATATGTTTTAAGCTCAATCACAACTTATTTACTGCTTCCAAGAATATTTTTTTTTCGTTATTTCTAAGACATTTAGAGTAAGACAAAAACTCGCTGATGGAGAAAAGTGAGATAGTTTAAGGCTACTCCGCTGTGTATCATGTTTACTAAACGCAAAACTTGGACAGACTCGCTAAAAACTGAGCTTAAAATTCTTTACTTTCTTCCCAAACAAACTTGTGAGGAGTCGCCTCCTGGACACATTCCACGAGTTTTGACACTACACAGTTTACGATTGACACAGGAGCTGCGTTTTTCGTGAGTAATAATAATAATAATAATAATAATAATAATAATAATAATAATAATAATAATAATAATAACAAAAATAATAATATAATAATAATGATCATTATTATTATTATTATTGTTATTATTATTATTATTATTATTATTATTATTATTATTATTATTATTATTATTATTATTATTATTATTATTATTAATACTATTATCATTGTTTCAATAATAATTATCTATTATTTTCAGAAACGTGATTCGTAATCAAATTTATATCGACTTCAATACATTCTACGTCATCAGAAAGTGCACTTTTACTTAGCTTATAATAAGCGTTTTAATTATGCGTGGAAATTTATTGTAAATTAAATGAAGAAATATATTTCCTTTAATTTACACTTACAGTGTCTTAATAAATAAGGTCTTAATAAATAAGGTCTTTGTATTAGTATATGATGTCAGTGTGTTAATATATGATGTCAATGTGTTAATATATGATGTCACTGTATTAATCATTTATATCATTGAGTAATTAAAATCACTGACAAAAAAAAATGATGGTATTATGTTAATGATATAAATGCCTTAATAAGCTATATCGTTGCACTGATAAGTGTTGTCTTTTTGTTAATAACTGATATCATTGTGTTAATATGACATATTATAGTGTTAGCAAATGATGTTATTTTCTTAAGAAGTGTTGTCATTGTCAAAATAAATTACGTTATTCAGTGTGTTGCTATCATTAATATAAAAACTAATTTGATAATTTTCGCTCATTTCACCTTTCATGTGAAATTTTGTGTTTTCTAAACAGAGCTTCTCTGTTGGGGACGATCATTGTGGTGATTTTCTCATCGACCGAATAAAAACATCTGCTACAGTGGAATAAAATACGCAGTATACAAACACTTAGGACATGTTTATAGGAAAAGTTACGCTCAAAAGACCTACGTCATTCCAAATATTCATGCTAGTAATAAAAGTTTTACTTATATAGTAGGGAAGAAACTGAAAATTGAGATATATTGACTAGAAACCTAACTATAGTTTCTGGTAGTGAGTAGGGCGAGAAATGTTTCAAGATTATATTTCCAGGGTCTCGGAAATCCTATAATTTCCTGTTCTTTGATGATGGTGTTTGTTCATGCAATAAGGGAAGCTTCCAAATAATGTGAGAAGAGATGTGTCAGAGCGATCAGAGTTGAAGGTTTATTACAAACTTTAAAGGTGAATTTGATGACGTCCAGGGACCTGGAGGTCAGTAATGGAACACGATAAAGAGAAATTCCTGAGTAAGTGACAATTGCAACACATGGGAATCTTTATTCTGAGAACATTTTGCCAACCAGTGGATATATCAATTCAATTCAAAGGTATATGAAGATGTTGACAGTAGATAAAGAGGTAATCAACACCTTTAAAGGTGAATTTGATGACGTCCAGGGACCTGGAGGTCAGTAATGGAACACGATAAAG
The DNA here is from genome assembly GCF_038502225.1 of Cherax quadricarinatus. NCBI lineage: Eukaryota > Metazoa > Arthropoda > Malacostraca > Decapoda > Parastacidae > Cherax > Cherax quadricarinatus. The sequence goes on from NC_091381.1 coordinate 15,567,341, forward strand.
AGAAATTCCTCTGAGAATGCATTTTAGGAGCCTTTGAACCAGTCAATTACAGTAGAGACATAAGCATGGAAAGATAAACTCTCTTACAGGAGACAGTTGAAGCTCATCCTTCACACATGTTTCCTTGTGTCAAAAACAAACATACATACATACATACATACATACATATATACATACATACACACACACACACACACACGCACACACACACACACATATATATATACATACATATATATATATATATATATATATATATATATATATATATATATATATATATATATATATATATATATATATATATATATATATATATATATATAGAAGTACCACCTCTATAGCTGGAATGGGGACCCTCATCCTCAGAGAAGACAATAAACGTACCTCAGGGAAAACTCAAGGTTCTCCCTGGAGCTGTTTGAATATTTTCTTCTCCTACCACCCCCTATATATTTTTTATTCTATGTGAACATTTATTAATAAACAAAATACGTTTACAGAAAAAAACATAAACATGAATACAATGGCACAATGTATCAAAGATCATGAATTTCCTCCAGCTCCTCCGAGGCTGGACGCGAGCCAAGTATGCAGCAAGCATTTCCCCTCTGGATGCCGATTATGTAAAACTGGCCAATTAACAAGAACTCATTTAAAATTAAGTCCTTTCTAAATTTTTTTCTTATAAGATTAAAGATATATTTTTTTGATTAATGTTAATGTAAAAAAATTTTAATTTTGCACCAAAAGGATCTTAGAAAACTTACCTAACCTTATTATTGCAACAATAGTTTATTTTTGCCTAACCCAACTAAATATATTTTAGATTTGTTTACAATAATTTAATACTAAACAAACACAGTGAAATACATTTTTTTCGTTAGGTTCAGAATGATTTTGGCGAAATTATTGCATACACAAATTTTCACTTGAGTGGGAGGGGTTGGACTTGACTGGGACTTTCACATCAGAGCTTATTTCTTGGGTAGCATTGAAAATTGGGTTGGGCAAATGTTTTGTTAGTGGGATGAATTGTAAAGGACCTGCCTAGTATGGGCCAACAGGTCTCCTGCAGTGTTCCTCCTTTCTTATGTTCTTATGTTCTTATGTTATAATCTCAGCTATAATTGACTCTAGTAATTTGCCTACAATTGAGGTCAGGCTTATTGGGCGGTAATTTGACGGTAATGACTTGTCCCCTGTTTTAAAAATAGGAAATACATTAGCCATCTTCCACATATCAGACACTACACCTGTTTCAAGAGATAAATTAAAAATATTAGTTAATGGTTCACAGAGTTCCATTTTGCATTCCTTAAGAACCCTTGAAAAAAACCTCATCAGGACCCTGCGACTTATTTTCCTTCAGTCTGTCTATCTGTTTCACAACCATTTCACTAGTGTCTGTGATGTTACATAATTTATCTTCTTCTAGCCCACTATAAAAATTAATTACTGGAATATTGTTAGTGTCTTCCAGTGTAAAAACCGAGAGAAAATAATTATTTAAAATCGAGCACATTTCATTCTCTTTGTCAGTAAGATGCCCATAGTTATTTTTAAGGGAACCTATCTTACCTCTAACTTTTGTTCTATAAACCTGGAAAAAACTTTTTGGGTTAGTTTTAGAATTCCTAGCAACTTTAATTTCATAGTCCCTTTTAGCTTTTCTTATCCCCTTTTTAATGTCCCTCTTAATGTCAATATACAATATACATAATTGAATCTTGTTTCATAAACAGCAGTTTTGACAATAATATGAATATTTCCTTTGGTTTATATAAATTAGATCCATTTATAATTAATAGAATTTGGGAAGAATTTAATAATACATTGGACAAATAATATTTTTTTAAATTTCTTATTTCTTGGGTAGAATAGTTTGTTGGTGGGTTGTATGAAGGGCCTGTCTCGTTCGGCCAGCGGGCATGCTGTCTCGCGTCAGGTGTTTCGTTGTTGTGGGATCTGATAGTGAGGTGTGGCCTACCCCTTTATATACCTTCCTTTGATGCTTTACTTTCATTGTTCCTTAATAATGTGAGTAGTCACGAAAGCGCTTGGAACTTCTCTATTCTTTCACAGTGTTTTTTTTGCATATTCTGAAATCACCTGTTTGCTGGGATCTTATTGCACATATACATATATATATATATATATATATATATATATATATATATATATATATATAGATATATATATATATACACATATATATATATATATATATATATATATATATATATATATATATATATATATATATAGATATATATATATATATATACATGTATATATATATATATATATATATATATATATATATATATATATATATATATATATATATATATATATATATATATATATATATATATATATATATATATATATATATATATATATATATATATATATATATATATATATATATATATATATATATGAGCACCTCTGGGAAGCAGTGCCATTGACACAATTCTCAGGAAGAAATTGGAAGAGTTAAGGAGAATGGAACAACGAATAGGCAATTTGGACACCCACGATGCCTTGTACCTTCTCACAAAGTGCTTGAGTCTGCCCAGGTTGACATATTTCCTAAGATGTTCACCTTCATATGATAACCCTGTACTTCACGAATATGACAGTATCATGAGGCAGATTTTTACGAAAGTACTTAACCTTACTCTAGAAGACGGGCAGTGGAACCAAGCTACACTTCCAGTCAGACTAGGAGGCATTGGTGTCCGCAAGTCATCACAGATTGCGCTACCTGCTTTTCTGTCCTCATGTAT